>NW_015505302.1:1403870-1445549 GCF_001515645.1 Sinocyclocheilus grahami
TCCACAGCGCAGTATTTCCTCAGCAACCAGCACGGATCAGCTCCAGGCATGACGAAGCAGATATCATCCTCTTTTGGAAGGCCAAACAAAGTAGTTTCTCTTTCATAATGAATCACACAGTGCCTTCACGACATGGCGGCGGCAGCAACAACAATACTACAGCGAGAATAAAATTTACGCCTTCTTTCTTTGCGTGAACATTTGGGTGGCGTTATGCAAATCTTCCCACATAGTGACGTAGGTATGTGGGGGCGTGTTAGCCGTGTTGCCGTTTTAGGTAGGCTCTTAACTTTTATAAAGAATATCTCTTTGGATTTGAGACTTTAGTGTTTGCAACTTTACAGATCTTCTTTATGCACCAAGAGCTTGTAACACTCCAAAGAGAAAGGACAAATTTAAATCGCATCATATGACCCCTTTAACAAAAGACGTGTTTATCAACATTATTTAACAAGACATTTGAACCAAAACATTGCAATATTATCATTGATTCGATTTGAAAAATCAAAACAAAGTTCAATGATTCATAATGATTCAACCTTGATCCATAGCGTAGCGTCACCCATGAATAATTGTTGAAATGCCGGCTGGGTTGTCTCAACGGAAAATGATCTTTTTATCCATATTTTTAAAAATCTACTTTTAAGATTTAAGATTGAAGTACACTACTGGTGCACATTCAATAAATTTACATACACTTTATTTTCAGAAGGGAAGGTCTCATTGCTATGTCTGCTATGTCATGAACTGACCGCCCATATAATCCACAAAGCTTTGTAATGACTGTCACACACACATATAACTCATTCAGCCGCAACAAAGAGGTCAATGTCACACAATAAAACAGCTGCTTACAACACTCACACCAATAGCTAGATTAACTCCATTGTTGAGGCCCTGAATAATTCTGCTGACATTAATGATACTGATAATGTAGCCTACAGAGAGTGAGAGAGAGAGTGAGAGACATCAGTAAAATGCATGCATCTCGTGCCTACGGCTGAATCACAGCCATGCTGAAATAGAGCGATATCACACGGCTACTCGTGTGATGTTGCTCAAATGTTTTGTTTTATAAAATCGATAAGAAACAAGGGAAACCAAAAACATTGGTGACAAATCAACAACTGCACAAAGTCAGTACAAAATTAGTATACTCGTGCCCAAGAAACGTGAGTAAGTGTTATTGTGCCACTAAAATGGTGAACATTTCCATTATTCCCAAAATAGAATGTGAACGAGACTAGTGTGCAGTCAGGTGACGCTGTAGGGATTCATGCAATCGCACAAGTGTTTTTTAACAGGGTCATGTTCAGAGTCAACATCACACAAGAAAAAAGTGGTTGGAGGCCTTGTATCATTTTACATTGCAATGGACAGGTGCTGGTACTACATCACAGGTCTATTATATGACTCATAATACTTTAAAGAGGATGTTCTGGGTTCAGGACAGTGGGGAGATGTACTATAGTTTGTGAAATATGAACAGCACAAATTATGAAACAGCTTATTTTGTCCATCCTGAGAACAACAACTAATTGAGCACACCAAATGTGAAGGTGAACGCAAGGTTACAACCGTGAAAACTCATGTAGCTGTTGAAACTGATTCAGTAACAATCAAAACATTTTAAGTAGTCATATCATAATTTTTTTTAAAGTTAGTTAATAATTTAAGTTTTTAATTGTCCCATCGTTTTGTAACTGCCTCACATTATGACAGATTAATTAAATAATTCATGCTGAAATGCGCTGTATAATTGTTCGGTCAGATTGTGTTATTTTAGTACACTATAAAAAGTGGTCACCTGCAATTGTTAAGCAATTTCTACCTGAGCTTACTGTTAAATTTTGTTATATTGGTGTAACTTAATATTTAGGATGATTCAGTAATGTTAAATTAAATATTTTATTAGAATAAAATCCCATGTTTTAGGTTATCTTTTTTTTCAGTATATAATTTAGACACTGTTATGTTTTTATTAATATTTTGAATTACTTTCTTATTTATTCATATTTATATTTAAATGTTAAGCTTTTAGTAATGGTGTTGTGTGTCTTTGTCATTTTTATTAGTTTTAGTTTTTTCATAAACGTCTAAATTTGTCTCTTTTTTTATTTTTTTTATTCATTTTATTTCAGTTTTAGCTATTTGAATACATCAAGTTATACTAAACGAAAATGATAAATAAAAAAGTTTTATATATTTAATTTTTTTAATATTATTTCAAGTAATTAAATTTATTTTAATGTATTTTATAGCTTTAGTTTTAATTAACTATAATAACCCTGTCGGGAACATTTTTAATGGTAAGCTTCAGCCACATCTTTTGTTGATCCTGGATCAACATTACTGTCCAGAAATACAGACTTAACCCAATCCCTACCCCTAAGCCTAACCTTACCCATAATTTATTCCTAAAATCAGAGGGAAATGATAGCTGATTAACAAGGGTGTAGAAGCACCTAACCCTGATCGTAAGCCTAAAACTGACATTTCCTGAAAAGTTATCCCTCAATTCTGATTGGTTGATTGGAATGATGTTCCAGGATCAACAAAGATGTTGATCCAGGAACATGTTGTAATTGGTCAAATCATGCTCACCATTTAAAACACCAATAACACAAACACAAAATGTCATTGGTTTGTGTAATTTTCCCGGGACAGTGTCACACACACACAGCAGAGTGAAACCTAAGAGAGAAGGTTTTCTCAGGATGCTGATCGCTTTGTTTTATTAGCACATAATCAGTCCTTGTATTGACAAACTTGGAACTTGACAAACACGCTGTTTAGTGATGACCTGCATGTGCAGATGCAATTAAAAGCATGAACATGATATGTAATAGAGTGCAACAGTGAACATGAGCTTTTGTTTTCTCCAGCAAACTTCTCTTATTTCCCAATAATTTTACAAAATAGGGCAATGATCATGGACATTCTTAAACACAACTTTCAGGAGGATATGTTGAGCAGCACAGTTTCGTTACTCATTATATGATTTTATTTGGATACTAACAATTTTATTCATAATTCATAATAAGTTCATTTATTTAAAGTCATAATTCTGCCTCACCATAAGCAGAAAGAAAAAAAATAGACCTGCATAAAGAATAGAAATCATTGAATTATTCAATAAAGGCTATGTATATACACTATATATAAAGCAGAAAGAAAAAAATAGACCTGCATAAAGAATAGAAATCATTGAATTATTCAATAAAGGCTATGTATATACACTATATATGTACTTGGACACACCTCCTAATTATTGAATTGAGGTGTATTTTAATCAGACCCATTACCACAAGTATATAAGATCAAGCCATGCAGGAACAGCATGCGGTAGGAACTTCATGGAATGGGTTTCTATGGCCGAGCAGCTGTATGCAAGCCTCACCAAGTACAATGCCAAGCGTCAGATTGAGTGCTGTAAAGTATGCCACCACTGGACTCTGGAGCAGTGGAAACCTGTTCTATGATTGATTACTGAATCATGCTTCTGTTTGGCAGATGGGTGAGTCGGGCTTTGGCGGATTCCAGCAGATCGCTACCTGCCTGACCGGAGGGATGATGGGATGGGGTGGTTTTTCAGGGGTTGGGCTAGGCCCCTTACTTCCAGTGAAGGAAACACTTAATGCTTCAGCATACCAAGACTATAGCATACTATGTCTTCAACTTTGTGGGAACAGTTTGTGGAAGGCCCCATACCCCAGCATGACTGTCCTTTTAACAATTTCAGAGCTCATGGTACTTCTGTCCTAAAAGGTTTGTACAAAATCTATTTCTCTATGGAGAACATGAGCGGGAGTTTTACTTCCAGGACCCTGTTGTTGTGCTCCATTAATTGATTAACTAAGAAAATCCCAAAGAACAAGCTTCCACTTCAAAGGCCTCCATCAAATCATTCCCTTTTCTTTCAAAATGTATGCACCATAATGAGCCCAGGTCTCCTGTGTGAGCCATGCAGGAACATTGTTATGTGATAAGACACTAGGATCGCTCGGCTGGCTTGGTCAGGATAATTATACAGGCTGATGCTAGGAGACGAACAGCATGACTTTATCAGTTACAACCTCTCCAAATAATCCCATGCATCAGCACCTACTGCAGGTCACAAGTGCTAACAGAAAGAGAATAAATAAATGAATACATAATGACAAAATATGTTAAAAATTAAACAAGACCTTTAAAACTTAATGCTGATACACTGCATTATATGTTTGACTATGCCACTGCTGCTGTCTGTCTACCGTGTTGTGTCCTACCTGTCCTGTGTGCCGTTCTGCTTTTTCTGCTTCTTAATGATGGACTTGCTGCTCAGGTGTATGGTCGCCAAACTCTTCTATAGCCTACATAAGATCATCAGTGGTAGATCATAATGTTCCACCGCCCTGGGCTGATATTCCATAGTCATTATTGTCCACATCAGTCCACTCAGCTGGTGATTCTGGTGGTGGTTTTCTACACTGAAGTTCCCGAAGACATCGGAGGAAGCGAGGGAGAAGGGTCGGGTGTTGTGCACAATTCTGACCCCCACCAGATTATTTGGGAGGTTTAGGAGTAGGGGTGTGGGGTTAGGTTTAGGCAGTCAGGTAGCGACTTCAACAAGGGGGGTAATAATTTGTAAGGGGGTCGAAAATGGGCACAACACCGGGATTCAGGTGAAGCTGAGGCTGTCCTGGAAGTGAGGAGTCATCTGAAAACAGCGTATTTTATTTGTATTTTATTTGACTTATTTTTTTCATTTAGATTCATCATCATGCAGCCAGGTAATTAATTCTTGCATCCTAAGTACCCTTTCTGAAGAAAAATGTTGTGCTGCTTTTGAAAATTCGTCCATTATTATGTCAAACAGTAGTGTTGATGTTCAAGTTCAACTTTTTAATGAGTACTGCCTTTCAATCTTGGATGAAGTTGCTCCAATGAAATCCATAGCAGCCCCTCTGTTTAACTCCACCCCTCGCTCTTTTTAAACACACCTACCGTAAAACTGAGCATTTGTGGAAATCTACTCAACTACTAGTTCAGTATCAGTATTTAAGAACTTCTAATGGAGTTTAATAACATGGTTAAGGATGCCAGAATTAAGTACTTTTCTACTCTAATATCTAGTAGCAGACATAATCCCAAAATTGACACCAACCATAACATCGTTTCTCCTCCATCACCTACGAACCAAATCTCGTCAGCTGATGAGTGCAACAGTTTACTCTCCTTCTTTGTGGATAAGATAAATACTTTGTAAGATACAAGATAATATTATTCCTTCTCTTCAAATACCTTGTACTTCCAGTTTAGTAAGTTTGGAGAAATGTTCTCAGATAACAATAGAAGATCTCACTAAACTAGTTAGCTCTATGAAAATCTCTTCCAGTCCCCTGGATGTGGCACTGCTTAAAAAAAATGTGATTAACACCATTGGTCCCTGTGTGCTCACCATAATTAATAATTCACTAACATCTGGTCGTGTTCCAATTTATTTTAAACAAGCTGTTGTTCAACCTATTCTCAAGAAAACAAATCTTGATCCATCTTTGAATTGATATTCAACTTTATATTTCCTTTAAGCCCCATGTAATTACGAAATTATCTCTTCTTTTAAATTGTATAAACTTTATAAAATGGTAAAAAAAAATACCTGCGGTTAAATTCTGAAAAAAGAAAAGAAAAACAGAAGTACTTACATCGGCTCCTCCTGGTGTTCTTCCTAAATTGATGGAAAGTCCGGGCATTCTGTTAAAACCTTCCCTTCATAATTTAGGTGTTCATATGGGGCAAGGCTTGAGTCTTGATCAATACGTTAAATATCTGGTTCAAAATTATTTTCATCATTTGAGAAACATTGCAAAATTGAGGCCATTTGTGTCAATAGTGGAGATGGAGATGATTATACATGCTTTTATTTCCTCCCGCCTCTCTTTTTACATGTTTTAGTAATTCATCCCTGAAATGATTACAAGCGGTTCAAAATTCTGCTTCTAAGCTTTTAACCAAGTCATCAAAGAGATCTCACACAACGCCAATTGTAATCACTTTACATTGGCTCCCAGTCAAATTAAAAATTCTTGTGTTGGCGTTTAGAGCATTGCATATAAGCTCCTACTTATATAAATGAGTTGTTGCAACCTTATAATCCCAGCAGGAATTTGAGATCCTCCAAACGTATCTTGCTAGTTGTCCCTCGCTCCAGATTAAAGGCAAAATGTGACTGTGACTTTGAGGTAGTTGCTCCCAAGTTGTGGAATGCTCTTCCCTTGAATCTCAGATCTGTGGACCCTGCATGTGGACACTTTTTAAAAGTTGCTAAAAAACCCATTAGTTTAAACTTGTTTTTTGTTTTGTTATTTTGTTCGCTATGTATGTTCTTTCCTTCTTTTTTTAAATTCTCTTTTATCTTGGATTCAAGCACTTTGTGACACTTGCTCTACAACGGTGCTATAGAAATAAATGAACAATTATGTTATCATTTATCATGTCATGTTATTCATATGAATCTCTGGACATTTTTTTTTACAGTTACGTATGTACTAATTAAAATATTCTAGCAATATAATCTATTGAGTTTATTTTTAATAAACACTTTTAACAAAAAAAAAATTATAATCAGGTGGTATAACTTTCAATTATTAAATTAAATAATTCCATAAAGCATGGGTATTTTTTATTGGGTTTTAGCATTAGACAGCCTGCGCTAACCCTTCCATGTCATGAAAGCTCAAATTCATAATTTCAATTGTAAACTGTCTCAACGTGGATGTGTATTTAAGTTTTGAATTGCATATAAATGTATTTCAGAACAGACAGAAGCATCATACCATCGACCCATTTAATGGGACCTACTTATTATTCCTGCTGTGAAACATGATTGTTATGCAGAAGTACACTCTAAAAAATGCTGGGTTAAACACAACCCAGTGCTGGGTTAAATAGGGACTTACACAACACATAACCCCGGGCTAATGTCTTTTTTCGTCATGCTAAAGGTGCTGTAAAAGATATTAGCTGTTTGTTGAACTTCCACCAGACTAAGGGCCAGATTTACTAAACAAGGCAAATTAGCGCAAGAGCGCAATTCCAAAAAAGCTCCGATGGGAATGTAAAGTTCTGCAGATGATCTACTGACAATAAACAAATTAAAGAATATAGGAATGACATCTCATTTCCATAATGACCAACGCAATCTACCAAGAGTAGAGCAAATTAACGTAAGATTGCAAACAAGCAGATCTTACATTCCAAATACATTCATACGAGTGGAAAAAATACTTTCCCTTCTACCACGCACTCTGTTCTCTGTAGTGCCTCTACTTGGCAGCAACAATCAGAGCCATGTCAAGAGCAAAATAGGTTAAGATATGCTTTTTTTGGGGTGGTAAATAATGGCGAAAATACCAGTAAACTGAATAATGCAACCCTTAATAAAATCATGTTGCGTGATTCATTTAAATAATCTCCTCCTAAATTTTGCGTCTGAAAGGGAAAGTCCTACAAATGCACATGCAATAAGGTCAGCTGCAAAAATAACTCTGTCCACACCTATTTCACTATGCATCTTTAGTAAATCCTGACAGTACTTTTTAAATGCCAACAGAGGGTTTACTCTGGCGCAAGCTGATAGTAAATCTGGCCCTAAAGGTGCAATCACATTTACCACTGCTCAGTGAAAGTTTGCGAAATTCAGTCATTATAACAGGAATCCGATTGGACGTTTCGACACATAAAAAACAAAAAGGTTCGCCATCCACATTTTGCTACACTGACGAACAGAAAGCTGCTTGGTTTGAAAGTGACAGTGTGTTTAAGGTCACATTTACTATTGCTTAGTTAAAATTCGTAGACGTTTCAATAGAAAATTGGGAATTTCGTGTCAGGGCAAAAACAATACACGCAGGTTTCTCTTCAGATTCAAGTTTTTCATGTGAATTTACCACATTGAGCAATGAAAAACTGCTTGGTTTGAAAGTGAGCAGTGCTTCATACACAATTCACAATGGACTTTTTAATGCCCATTAAAATTATTTAACGTTTCATGCTTTTAGCCACTGAATTAATGTGTGTTCACATTTATAGTTGTTTGGCGAAATTTTGAAGGTGAAATCCAGTCATTTCCACATGAATCCGTGCAGATTCCGCTCGTATTCAAGTTGGTCATGCGAATTGGCCATTCTGAACAACAGAAAGCTGCTTGATTTGAAAGACATATCTGTGTGATCAATGCTTTATACAAATCTATTGACAATGGACCATTTTTGCCTGCAAAATTTCACTGATATTTGTTAATGTGACCACAACTTTAGACCATTCCCTTTCAATGGAGTGAAAAGCCTAATTGTGCAATGTTGTTGTTATACAGTATGTGTCATTAAAGTGATTGAAGAACAGCATTCGCTCCAGTGATTCATATACACATGTATGAGTGTGAGAGACATGTCAGAGTTCTCGGGGAATGATGGTGAAGGGCCGTATAGGGCAGCTGGACTCTAGCTCCAGTGCGGTGAGGAAGCAGTCCGGAGCCTGTGCACTGCCTCTGCTCTGCAGCGCCTCCCCTAGGCCACTCCAGGCCTCGTGTGCCGTGTTCTCCACCTGTATCGCATCCCTCAGCATCTTCTCCCCAAGACCCGCACGGCCTGTGCGCACCAGCAACTTCCCCTGTGAACAAGAAGAGAGAGAGAGTAAAGCTTTTTTTTTTTTTTGTCGTGTGACGTATTTTTACAGAACGGAACATTTGACTTGCCTTGTGGGCAAGAAAAACATGAGTGTGGGGAGTTTGTGACAGTTCGCTGATGTTCCACATCACTCTATACATAAAAGTGTTTGTATGGGTAAAGTGGAAAGTTTTAAACTTGTATCAGTACAATACAGTTTCAGGGTATGTTGACGCAACAATAATGGAAACGGAAAAATTTATCATTTGCATTTTTGAAAAGTTTTGCATGCAGACGACAACGCTGTCAAAACTATCCCTATCTGGACAGATCCATGATAAAGACTAAAAAGGCTGTATTATTCATGCCAGGCCAGTAGATGGCGATGTCACTTTGTAAAGCAACACTACGCGCATGCGCACTTATGCATGCTCACGGACTGAACACGTAAAACGCATGCGCATGACATCACAGGTTTCACAAATCCACTTTTTTGTAGTTTACACAAGAGTATCGTTTTTTAAAAACTTGCACTTTGAAACCTGTTTTCAAAAGGTTTGCATTTTCAGGACCCCAGAACACTGGTTATGTAAATGAACAGCCAAAACGCATAAAAACGTTTCCATTTTTAGTTTAAAAATGTGTCATGTAAAAGGCCCCTCAGACTCATGAATTGTTTAAAAATGTATACATATACAGTACATACATGCAGGTAGGGCTGTCTATTTGAATGAACTGATCCAAACTATTTGGTAGACTACATTAGCAAAAATGTGTTAATTCTACACTACTTTGTACTCTACACCAGGGGTTTTCAACCCAGGGGGGCACGAGCATTAGTTAATTCAGAGACGTTCCCTTGAGAATTTATGAATATGTTATGTAAATGAACAGCCAAAACGCATAAAAACGTTTCCATTTTTAGTTTAAAAATGTGTCATGTAAAAGGCCCCTCAGACTCATGAACTGTTTAAAAATGTATACATATACAGTACATACATGCAGGTAGGGCTGTCTATTTGAATGAACTGATCCAAACTATTTGGTAGACTACATTAGCAAAAATGTGTTAATTCTACACTACTTTGTACTCTACACCAGGGGTTTTCAACCCAGGGGGGCACAAGCATTAGTTAATTCAGAGACGTTCCCTTGAGAATTTATGAATATGATTTAACAAATCTTTAGCCATCCACTAGGGGGCAATTTGACTCCCACTGCTGAGTTGGCTCGAGTATCAGTCATGCTCAGTGTTGCCAAGTCTGCGGTTTTCCCGCGGAATTGGGCTACTTGAACACTTGCCGGGTTTTGTAGTTTTGGGCTAGTTTTGAGTAGCAATTAGGCAGGTTTTGTTGTGAAAACCTGGCAACCCTGGTCACGCTTATTGAAAGTGTAAGATGACTTACGATTAGCCGTGTCGGAAATCCAACCATGGATTGGCATGTTGTTATCTCAGAAACAGGCTCAGCCATCACACTGAACCAGGTAAACTGGTTATATATTTATGTTTCAGTATAATTACGCATGCTATACCAGGGGCGGTTCTAAACCCTTTTTAGGTGGGTTTCAGCCCCCCTATCTGTCACCTTAGCCCCCCAAAACTATCTTAATGATCAGGCCAGTGCTGCTTCCTCGAGAAAGTTTTTCATTCTCACGTGTTTTAAGTCTTGTCAGTTTAAACATTAAAGTAATTTTAAGCCATTTAAGCCCAAGACATCTCAATGCAGTATGCACGCACTGTGATAGAGCATTTCTATGCGCACCGCTCACACACCTGAAGTGCACAAACATATAGCCTTCTCAGACAGCAGGTGAATACCAATGGCTGTCTTGACAAGTATCCTTGTAAGCACAGTCGGTTGTTTTAAGTGAATGTAAACAGTAAAGAAAATATCAAATGTACATCAGTATAACGGATCTGTGCATTTCTTATGTAAATAAGAAATAATATTGTATTGTAATATTGTAATATATAAATGTGATAGGCTGCACTATTCTGCACCAGTACAAACACGTGCAGACGTTGCACGTTTTGCTTGCTTGAGTGTTTCTGCATTATATGAGTGGCTTTGGAATATAAATCGCAGCACTTTCAGATGAAAAAACGTGACTTCTATTTCTGAAAATATCAGTTAGGAGATTTATAACGAGTGGTTCCCTGCATTATTACAGCAAAGCGTGTGATTACAGTACTGAGCCGCTGCAATGGAGCAGCTCTAATGCTATTAAATTAAAGATGAACAGTGAAAGTAACAAAAACTTGTAAAATACATTTTAATGGGCATAATTAAGTGTGAAAATAACCAAAGGATATACAGTCAAACCAAAAATTATTCAGAGACCAGATATAATTTTTTATATTTTTTTTACTAGTGGGTGCAGGACACTATAGTTAATTTATGTAAGTGAGAATAGCAAAATAAAGTAAACTGACAAATCATACCAAAAAATTCTTCATACAGTGGACTACCAGTAAAACTGATACAAATTTGGGACCAAAAATTATTCAGATCGAGTCTGGGGGGGAGTGAAGTTGAGGTTTGCATGAAGCTGGATGACAGCATGCCCAGGAGACTACAGGCTGTCATTGAGGCTAAGGGTTGCCCAACTAAGTATTGATAGTTGTGTAAATACTGTCATACTAACAGCTGCCTAATATGTGGGTTGATTGTAATCCATTAGGCTACATACCTTTCTATCAAAGTTAGCTGACATTATCAAGCTGAATTTGTTCTGCCACAGTTTAACTTTGAGCTCTTGTTATATTTTATTACCATTTTCTAAACTATAGCGAATAAACTGTGATAATGTGAGAAATGTTGAAGGTGTCTGAATAAATTTTGGTTAGACTGTATCTATTTGATAAATGAAGTTAACCAACTAACATTATGCATACTCTTTTGGTTTCTGTACCCAATATTTAAAAAATTTACAAATGCAATAAAATATTGGTATCGGTACTCGGTATCGGCAAGTACCAAAAATAAAAGTATCGTATCGGGCGAGTACTGGAAAAAGTGGTATCGGTGCATCCCTACTGTATTGGATTTCCGCCAGATATATCGTTTGGTGTTGAGGCCAAATAATTCAATTTTAGCCTCATCTGCCTCAGAATCTTCAAGGTATGTTTTGGCAAAGCTCAGTCGTGACTGCATGTGGCCTTTCTTTTCTTTTGAGGAGTGTCTTTTTTTTCTTGCAACCCTCCCATACAAGCCACATTTGTGGAGAATTTGTGATATTGTTGTCACATGCACACAATGATCACTCTTTGTCATAAATTCCTGCAGCTGATTCAGAGTTGCTGTAGGCCCCTTGGCCGCCCCTCTGACCAGTTTCCTCCGGCTCTTTCATCCAGTTTGGAGTGACGTCCTGATCCAGGGAGGGTCTGTGTTGTACCAAACACCTTCCACATCTTAATAACAGACTTCACTGTGCTTCTAGGCATTGATAAAGCCTTTGAGATTGTTTTGTATCAATCTCCTGACTTGTGTCTGTCCACAACTTTATTCTCACTGGAACTTACACTACACCTATGTCATACACTGGAACGTTACACTCTCGTGAAAGCGTGTGCAACAGTTAGCGGAAGATAGAGATTACGATTTATAAAATTTTAAAAACACAAATGCCTCAATTCACTTCAGAAGGCCTTTATTAACCCCCAGAGCCATGTAGAGTACTTTTTATAATGGATGGATGCACTTTTCTGGGCTTCAAAATCTCGACTCCCATTCACTGCCATTATAAAGCTTGGAAGTGCCAGGACTTTTTTTTTTATATAACTCTGATTGTATTAATCTGATAGAAGAAAGTCATATACACCTAGGATGGCTTGAGGGTAAGCAAATCATGGGGTAATTTTAATTTTGGGGTGAATTATCCCTTTGACATTTGTCTTTTTAAAGAAATTGTTTCATCTGAAAAAAATAAAACTTTTAAGCCATTTGGAAGTCAAACAAATATCAAAATATATCAAACATGTTCAAAGGTTGAAAAACTATGAGAATTATCAGCTTCTTGAATCTGAAATATCAATGTAATTTATATAGTAAATGAACAGTATGGCATGAAAAGTGTGTTTAGAACTGCAGTGTATGTTGGTGTGTATGCCTAGAGTTAAATTCTGTTGATTCCCTAATCCTGCCAACAACAACATAAATTACTCATTGCAATTACATTTCATCGTCCCCTCTTTCAGCTCGCACACACACACACACACACATCAATGCAGAGTTGTATTTCTGGGCTCATGACTGCTGATTATGCAGGCACTTCAAAAGCACATCAGAGAGGACAATGACTCCGCTGGGGAGAGAGAAAAGCGAGGAGGGAAAAGCGAGGCAGGAAACGAGCCTCTCACAGATACAAGTGAAAGAAGCAGCCACAGGCAGGGCATGTTTTGAAATAACCATCATAACACAGCTGCAGGAATACACCGACTGACAGGCCCGTGGACCAATCACAGCTCAGTATGAGGCTGTACTGGTGATTGGTGTTCATGAGTCTTATACCTGGAGGACTGAACAGCAAAGCACAAGCAGTAAGTTTTAAAATGTAAATAGACGTGACATAAAATAGCTCATTTTTATATATGATGTAGTAAAGGTGCCTCTTGAAGAACTGACGTAGGGTCACAGCCCCGCATCTGAACTCTACTAATCCAACGGGATACTGATCCCATCCAGCTGGGACCAGCTACGATTACAAGTGTCAGCTACTAGACAGACAATACACACACAGAGTACAAACACTAATTCATGTGTATTCAAACAGACACGAACACAGACACACCATTGATTCATGTGCAAACACACAACTAGATTATCAGAACATCACAAAAGCCAGAACATTCACACGTGCAGAGACTCATATTCTCACTGTTGTTTCTCGAATTGAAATAAAAATAAAATTGCGATATGACTTAGCGCAATTATCAAAATGCAAATTAAATAAATATATGCGCCACAAGTTTTAAAACAAAGCGCCGCGGCATTGTGTTCATTGCTACTTGTGAACTGACTCGAGTTGAATAACATGACATTTCTGGCTTTTGTAGAGCTGAATTGTTTCAAAATTGATCAACTTTACACTGTTATTGATCTGAACTGAATCAACACTGAACAGGCTTGAGTTTAATAATGACACAATTTTCTTTTTAGAGCTGCAGTACAGCAAGATTTAAATTGTCTCCATAGTTAAATTTCCATAATTGAATCTGCTATTTTTCCTGTTTATGCTGCTTTATGTCTGTATTGTATATAGCGCTGTAGAAATAAAGGTGACTTGACTTGACACGAGCAGCTCACAATCCAGTGTTTTCTACCAAAATAATATAATAATGTATAAAATAATACATGATTGAAAATATAGAAATGAAAACATAAATATCAGTGTTGTACATTTTCAGTACTGTAAAATAAAATATATTTTGCTCTACAAAAAAGCACAACAAACCTGAATCTCTTTAAAGAAATGCATTTTACAATTTTATCAGAAAAATCACAATTAGATTTCCCCCCACGTTTGAAAAGGTTAAAACAAATATTAGTACTGTAATTTTACAGTAATGCAGTTTGACCATAACTTGAAACTATAAGGTAAAATACTTGATTTTTTTATTTTACTGTGGAACAATACTTTTACAATAGTAATATTTCTTATTTTAATATGTTTATTTAATTACAATGATAAGAATAAGAATAATACAGCAAACCTGGAGCTTTTAAAAATGCTAATTACATTTTTAAAAATTGCACAATTGCAATTAGATTTCCCCCTCTGAGTTTGGGAGTGAATGAGCATGCTTACCAGATGGTTCCCAAAATAGAAAAATACAAAAAGCATCCTAGCATGCCAAATGTAACATGTTACAACATGGTGACTTAGTGCAAGTGCATGATGACCAAAGCAACATCAGCCTGTGAAAGCGTAAAGCGCACTCATGCCACGTCTCATATGAAAAGGCCTTAACACTGGTTCTATGTCTCATTATCAGCTCCCTTGCACCGTGTGATACAACTGCCTGGTTGCTAGGCATCCCATGAAGGCCTGAGAAGGAGTGAAGTGTTATAAATAATGTATTTGCATTATCTAATCAACTGACAGGCCAATGAAAGAGAGCCAGAAAGAAGAGCGATAGAAAGAGGGAGGGAGAAAGCCATAGAAAGACAGAAAGGTCCCAGAAAGAGAAACTCATATGACATGAGATTGTGTCTGACTCACCTCAGCTGACATCCCTAAATGAAAAATACCCAACCAGATGCCTTGAGCAATGACTCAGACACACACGTTCATGTGGATCGCACAGCAGCAGATTCATATATGCTATCAGTGTGAGGTTTTATGATCATGTGACCAGTGAGTTGTATAAAAATTGGCATGAATCAAGCAGAGGTCCTCTGTCCTCAGCTGCACCCTGCCATCTCCCATCCTCATTTAAAGGAGTAGTTCCTCAAAACTGACGTTGTTGTTTTATGGCCCATGGGACATAAAGGATCTGCATTTGAAGCCTCTCCCACATCAGTCCAAAATAAAAAATAATTGACGAAAACAAAGCCTACTTGAAGTACCACAATGTTACTTTTTTTTAGCATTGTGACATTATAATTTTAAGGATGCCCCTCTCTTTAGCACAATGACAAATCAGTATTATTACTATAAAAATAAAATAAAAGTTTAAACAAAAATACTATTTCAAGTATTTTACATCATGGTAGTATTGGTTGTACTCTGGACTGGTTAGACTGACTAAAAATAATGAAAATGGATGGCTTTCTTCAGGAAATATAGAACAAATTCTGTAATGAGATCTTTATTTAAAATAGATTCTAGATTCTAGATGCATTACATTAATTAACATTTGGTCCTAAAAATGTATTTTTATTTTTTCTATTGTAAAGTCTGCATGAAATGGCATTTTCTAAATGCATGCTATTTTGTTTTATTATAAATTATTCATAGTTGTCTTTCTTTTTTAATTTGATCTCGCATTTGAAGCCTCTCCCACATCAGTCCAAAATAAAAAATAATTGACGAAAACAAAGCCTACTTGAAGTACCACAATGTTACTTTTTTTAGCATTGTGACATTATAATTTTAAGGATGCCCCTCTCTTTAGCACAATGACAAATCAGTATTATTACTATAAAAATAAAATAAAAGTTTAAACAAAAATACTATTTCAAGTATTTTACATCATGGTAGTATTGGTTGTACTCTGGACTGGTTAGACTGACTAAAAATAATGAAAATGGATGGCTTTCTTCAGGAAATATAGAACAAATTCTGTAATGAGATCTTTATTTAAAATAGATTCTAGATTCTAGATGCATTACATTAATTAACATTTGGTCCTAAAAATGTATTTTTATTTTTTCTATTGTAAAGTCTGCATGAAATGGCATTTTCTAAATGCATGCTATTTTGTTTTATTATAAATTATTCATAGTTGTCTTTCTTTTTTAATTTGATCTTGTAATGTTTAATCAAAATATCATATTTCAATCCATTGAAATGACTGCTACTGTATTTCTCCAATCATTTTATCCACTTAAACAATCGACTTGTAAGCTCACATTCAGATCTGCTTCCATCTAATCAACAACCGATGGATTTAATCAAGTCCTGCCCTACATGTTTTTCTTTTTTAATAATCTTTTCAATAATAATAATAATAATAATATACATCACAATATGGAAGTAAAATTCTGTCTCTACTTCAGTTACGTCACAACTTTATTGTGAACTTGTGTGACTTGGAAATTTTTTCATGAGATTTACCTGGTTTTGGAAAGACATAATAAACTGTGTCATAATTTTCCATTTTTGGGTGAACAGACAGGTTCTGAAATAAAATGTCTCAGAGGAAGGACAGAAGTAATGAGAGTGCTGCTGCTCTAGTCACAGGTGTCATGAAGAACAGAAATGCTTAACCTCTCCTCATTGGATCCAGCTGATGAAACCCTCAAAACTCCACATCGGTTCAATCATAGCTGCTTAATCCTGAGAAATCAGTGCTTCACAGTGCTGTGATGCTCTGATAAAGACCAGCTGTATGTATGTATGTATGTATGTGTGTGTGTGTGTGAGTGTGAGTGTGAACTATGCAGGGCATCACCAGCTAGCACAGAATTAGTTCTCATCAGCTCAGGGAATTGATATGGTACGTGTTTTGTCCAAAAATAGCGGGGATGTGTGCTCTGATTGGCCAGATATAGGGAGAAAATGGCCTAGCTTCACTCCGTTTACTCCAGTGAAGATGAGTAATGAAGGGCCCGACATTATGCAGTCACAATGAGAGCAGAGAGTGGAGGCAGAGCTAATGTTAGCACACATCACTGTGGGTTGTAAAGATGTATGTACTGTACTGTATATACAGTAAGTTGCATATGCAATGACTCAATCATCATATCCCAGGACATCAGTGGTCTTCAAAGCTTTTCACGTTGACTAACACGAAATAGTCCTTAATATGAATTTATAATCTCTTAGTATTTGGTTTGTCTCTCTTTTGCTTTAATGACAGCTGCACTAGAGCTGCATGAACTCCAGAAGTTTGTGTGAAACACGATTTGAGAATGATCAGAAGAACGTCACAAGCTTCAATGGAAGCAAGAACATTGTACTGTCTGTACAAAAGGTTACATGATCACAATTAATTGACAAAAATGCCAGATATTCTCTGTAGTCTCAGACTGTTGGATTTTGAGTCATGTTATTTTAGTATTATTTATATACTATTACAGTATTTATTAGTATTTGAATTGTGTGTGTGTGTAAGTAAGATATGTATATGAGATAATACAATATGTATATGTATAGGAGATAATATAATATTATATATATAGTTTTAGTTTTAGTCATTTTAGCACTTCAACTTCAACTTATTTTTGGTTAGTTGCCAAGGCAACATTTCGATTTTTTGTAGTTTTAACGTTACATTTTTCAAAGTTTGTTTTTCATCAAATATTGTATTTTATTTCAGCTTTATTTCAATTACTAGGCAGCCATTTCAGAAATCCATGTGATCGGGAATTTCACGTGAGGTCTAAAATTCTTAATTTAAATAAAGCTCCAATAAAATAAAATAATATAAATATTAAATGAAAAACTTAAACTAAAAAAAATACAAACACAAAGTATTACAGTTTTTGCCCATTGCTTACACACTAAAACCGAATGCTTAGACCAAAGCCTCAATACCTAAACTTCTTGTAGCATACCTTAAACACAGTGTAACCATAGCTTAAACACATTGTCAACTTTGCACTTTGTTTGCAATTCTGTAACACACTTATTGCGAAACGCTACACACGTTTTCAAAAATGAAATCACCTGTTATCATTGGGAAAACACTCTGTTCAAAATGCAAAACTCATCTGGCAATTGTAGGCACTTACATACACACCTGAAAACACTTGCACAGAAAACAGAACACCAATCGGTCTGAGCCTTAGCACTACAAATAGGCCTCAGGTAAGCCATTTTGAGAACTTTGCAAGCATGGAGGCAATGAGAGTCAGAGTAAGAGTAAGATGAGAACAAAGAGAGAGAGAGGAGTCGGACGTGGACGTGGAAGAGGACGAGGACCAGTGCGGAGACGTGTATCAGATGACATCAGGGCTACTCTGGTGGACCATGTGATAAATCATGGTCTGTCCATGAGGGAGGCTGGGCAACTACACAGTAGCATTGATAATAAGGACATTCCGACTGGAGAACAGGTATATCTTCAAGTTTCTACTCTAGACTGTACCTACTGTATGTGTCACATGATTCTGTATCCTATTACTGTACTAACTGTACTATACAAAAATGGGTAGTGCTGTGAAGCATATGTAAAGGAATACCATTGTGATGTTACAGTACTGTGTACAGTTTGAAAGTACAGTATGTGAAAAAGAACCTAACCAATGACATCTTGCGGTGGCATTTTCTACAGAATGGTTGGACGACCTCCTCAAGGTGGAAGGGAACAGCTCTTCACTCAACAACAAGAGCTTGCCCTCATTGAAATGGTGCGAGAAAATAATGCAATCCGACTTTGTGAGTTGCAACAACGCATAATTGCAAATAGAAGTGTATTCAACAATATCAACAGGGTCAGCATTTCTACACTAAGTCGCATTCTACAGAAACATAACTTCAGAATGAAGCAGCTGTACAGGGTGCCATTTGAGAGGAACAGTGTCCGGGTCAAGGATCTGTGCCATGGTTATGTGCACGTATGTGTCACTTTACTTTACATACTATATATTGTGATGTGGGAATGAGTGTTTATGCTGCCACCTGCCCTGCCTGTAGCTTAAAGTTTGTTTATACTGACACAACCCAGCCCCTACTTGTGTGAAAATATAGACATTGTAGTTACTGTATGTGTTTTCAGTAACACTATTCAATATTTTCCTGTTACAGACAGTTCTGGATTTTGATACCACCGAACTGCCACATGAGTTCATCATCTACGTGGATGAGGCAGGCTTCAATCTGGCCAAAACCAGGCATCGGGGCCATAACGTAGTTGGACAAAGGGCTGTTGTAAATGTCCCTGGGCAGCGTGGGGGAAATATCACCTTGTGTGCTGCAATTAGTGTCCAAGGAGTCCTGCATCCCCATGCCCCTCTAGGTCCCTACAGTACAGGACAGATCATTGCATTTCTAGATGCACTACATGCAGTTGTGCAGGACAGACCACAGCAGCCCAGGTTTGTTGTCATCTGAGATAATGTTAGTTTCCACCGGGCTGCTCTGGTCCGAGATTGGTTCAACAACCATAACCATTTCACACTTTTATACCTGCCCCCTTACAGCCCCTTTCTAAATGCAATCGAGGAATTCTTTTCAGCGTGGTGGTGGAAATTATATGATCGGCAACCACACGCCTGCATGACTCTTTTGCAAGCAATGGAAGAGGCATGCGGAGACATTGAGGTGGGATCAATCCAAGGGTGATATTTTCCCCGATGCCTAGCCCGCGAGGACATCGCCTGTGATGTTGACGAGATCTTGTGGCCAGATCCGAACAGAAGGCGGGATCATAAGCCCCCCACCACACACACACACAAAACAAGTATGTTTTTTTCCCCCCAATAGCAATTTATCCAGTAATGGTTTTGTTTTTTTACTTTTGTTTTGTTGCTGAATTTGTGATTCTATTTTTCTTTGTTTCTGTAAGAATGTTTGTTTTTTTGTAAAAACTCTTGTTTGATTACTGCAGAAATTCTACTTGTGAGTTTTACAGAAGACTGAGTCTGAGAAAATGACAATAAAAATAGAAACACAAAGACTGCAGTGTTTTATATAAAGACCATCAGTGTGTTGCTGGTGATAAGACAGTAATTCAAATGGTGCTTGTGTGTATGGTTTTGTTGCAAGAATTTCATTTTTAGAAAGGAGTGTTAAGTTTTGATTGCAGTGTTCCATTTTGGCATAGATGTGAGCTGTTAATCTCCAAGGGCTATGTCTGATTGGCTTGTGTGTAGAGTTTTGACATAATGAGCCAAATTCTGCAAAAAGTGTATAGAATAGTACTATAATAAGTTTTGTGCTTTTGTCATTATTGTTATAATTTTGGTAAATGTTTGTTTTAGTACTTCAATATTAACTTATTTCTTTAAGTTGCAAAGGCAACGTTGTTTATATATTTATAATTAATATAATCTAAAAAAAATATTTATTTTAAGTATATAAATAATTTCAGCTTCATTTCAATTATTGAAAATGACTTAAGTTACTGTTTTAGTTGACAATATCAACAGTGGTATGGGTTGAAGATGTGTGTGTGCAGCGTGTGTCACTTACCAGGTGCAGCAGTATGTGGTGTCCTCTGGGGTTGATGGCGAGAGCTTCATCATACAGGCTCTTGGCCTCCGCGTCGTTGCCCCTGAGCTCGGCCACACAGCCCTTGAGCAGCAGCACTGAGTGTGAGGCGGGGAAGAGAGTTCCTGCCTCCTGCACACAGAACTGAGCTTCCTTCATCCGCCCGTCAGCTATGAACAACTCTCCTGCTCGGCACCACATCACAAAACATACAAGAATATTATGAGATCAACAATAACCCATAATTGTACGAAAAATTACTTTATTACAATTACAACTCTCCTCTTTCAGTGACTGCTTTGCATATAGTGAGATTCTCTTATTGATATCATTGAGTGCGGATGATGATTCATCTCTCTGACTTCACAGCCGTGACACAGCCATCTGGAACATCAACACTCTCAAAGACGTATCTGCTGCCACAGCATCAATACTCGCTCAGAGTAAAGCACTGAATACCAACATCATTTCAGACCAGCTTTGCTTCAACCAGGAGAATCGAACGCATGTAGCATTTTCTTCTGTCCAGATGATTTAGAATGCAGCTTTGGCAGCATATTTGCGATTGCAGTTATATGCTGACCTCCCCCCTCCACCCAAAATCTCACACACATGCTCATAGAGGGATTTTCATGGTCATGTCTAAATAAGGCCATGTGTGGAGTGCTGTGTAAGCATCTGCAGCTCTACTCTGGCATTTAGGACTCACCACAGCAAATCAACTGTGTCTGTTGAGTGTTTGTGTTTGTTTACACAGTATCACTGGTAGGACAATTTAGGCAGCAACTACACCAAAAAAAGAAGGTTGATACACACCTATGGAATGGCGCACATGTTCATTATAGTGTTTCAAAGACGGCAATGTATTGAAATTTTTCTTCACACTTATCATAATTAACTGCTTAACATACAGACTCTGTCCATACTTTGCTTTGGAGATAAAAGGAATAGGAATCAATGCGATTTGGGAATTAATTAAAAAATTGAATTAAAAAAAGAATTAAAATGAAAACTGAAAATTCAAAATATTATTAAATACTACAATAGTATATCAGTAATACACTGGTTTGAAAGTGACTGTGATCTCACACTATTGATTTCATAGATTGCTACGCTATTGCAAATAGATAATGAACCTTTCTTGCCTAATTAACTGCTTAACATACAGACTCTGTCCATACTTTGCTTTGGAGATAAAAGGAATAGGAATCAATGAGATTTGGGAATTAATTAAAAAATTGAATAAAAAAAAAAGAATTAAAATGAAAACTGAAAACTCAAAATATTATTAAATACTACAATAGTATATCAGTAATACACTGGTTTGAAAGTGACTGTGATCTCATACATAACACTATTGATTTCATAGATTGCTACGCTATTGCAAATAGATAATGAACCTTTCTTGCCTGTAAAATTTCACCAACATTTTGCAAATGTGTATTTATGTATTTTCTACTTTTGGGAAATTTAGGATTGAGAGTTTGCAAATTTCCCACTGATTTTGTTGAAACGTTTAACATTCAAAATGTTACTGACAATGATGGCGTTATTGTAATATTTGCATACTTATAATAATTATTTGCATAGTGAGCGGTGATGGCCTTTCTTACATATATTTAACCATCTATAGCTGCACAGTTTTGTGTTGTGTAGATTCTTCAAAGACAGCATATGCTGAGTGTCATGACAACAATGAAATAAAAAAATATTTTTTAATTAAAAAACATTAATTCCACTTTTTAATATATATATATATATATACAGTGGGGAAAAAAAGTATTTAGTTATATTTAGCCATCTATAGCTGCACAGTTTTGTGTTGTGTAGATTCTTCAAAGACAACATATGCTGAGTGTCATGACAACAATGAAATAAAAAAAATATTTTTTAATTAAAAAACATTAATTCCACTTTTTTATATATATATATATATATACAGTGGGGGAAAAAAAGTATTTAGTCAGCCACCAATTGTGCAAGTTCTCCCACTTAAAAAGATGAGAGAGGCCTGTAATTTTCAAATATTACAAAAATATTTTAAACCTGTAATTTATTTCTGGTTAACGTTAATAAAAGTTACAGAAATAATAGGTAATGATATATTACAAAAGGAAGTGTAACTACTACACATACCTGCTTGTAGCCAGATGCGTTCCAGGGTGGTCCAAATGTAGGCGGGGCCGTGCCTGTGGGCAGAGCTGAGGGCCGACACCTCTGACATGGCCTGCTCCAGACGGGACACAGCTAGAGACGGGGCACTCTGAGACCCTGATACAACATGACACACGTCTCAGTCACATAAACACACACGCAATCACATACACTCATGATACACACCGGTCTCTGTCTCCTGGAAGTCTGGGAGCGTGAGATGGAGGCCGCTGGGTTTCCTGCTCAGCGGGCCTGGATCAGGAGGTATGCTGCTAGTGTCATCCTCCTCACTGGAACAGAGAGCAGAATGCATGAAATCACAGCATACAACACAGACACACCTGAGGCACTCACTCACACATGCAGCACATTACCTGAGACGGGTAAAATCATAGCGACTCTGCCACCACTGCAGCATTTCTGTACAGGTCTGTAAAGCTGCAGCGGGTCCGAACAAAACCTCCTCCAGCTTCACTTTGGTAAACAGAAGGCTAAAACACACACAATAACAAGGAATAAACTAAAGTGCAAAATGCACCAAAAAAGAGACAGAATGAGAAAGTACTGGATCCCACAAAATCATTTATCAAAATTGTTTATCAAACCTGATAATACAGGATTATATATATATATATTTTTTTTTTACTTTCTAAAAATATTAAGCAGCACAATTGTTTTCAACACTGATAATAATTAGAAATGTTTCTTGAGCAGTATATTAAAGTGATTTCTGAAGGATCATGTGACACTGAAGACTGGAGTAATGATGCTGAATATTCAGCTTTGCATCACAAGAATAAATTACATTTTAAAACATATTAATTTTATTAATTAAACATTAAAAATGATTGTAATAATATTTTTCAATTTTACTGTATTTTTAATCAAATAAATGCAGCCTTGATAAGCATTAGAGACTATTCAAAAACATTTTTAAAAATGTACTGTTCCCAGTGTTCTGAATGGTGGCGTAAATGTAATATATATTAGATTAAACATATTAGGGCTGGGCAATATATCAACTATTCAGAAGATAGTGCAGATGACATTAAGTTAAAGTCATTTCACTTATGTACTCAAGAAAAATCAAGGAATTGAGGGCTAGAATGGTGTGTGTACATTAATGAGGAAAAAATGTAACTTAAATGATTTTAGCAAATGGCTGCAACATAACAAAGAGTGAAAAATTTAAGGGGGTCTGAATACTTTCCGTACCCACTGTATATATATATGTGTGTGTGTGTGTCTATATCTACTGCCATTGACATCAGAGCTTTGAGATGCACTAGCCAAGAACAAGCAAATATGCTGCCATCAGCCAATTAACCTAGGACATCATTTCAGAGTCGTCATTCAGACAGTTACACCTCAGTCACTATCAATAAACATTTCCTGAACCGAGTACCCATGAAGCAAAGACAGCAGCATCCAGATCACGAGCAACTGCCACTGAGATGGTATGAATGCTAACTGATAGTTTTCTGTGGGTATTACAGAACTTCTTGGGTCAAACACTATCAACCCTAGTTCTCCATCATCAGTGCCCAATGCTTCAGAATCAGTGCCCAATGCTAACAGAATCTAGCAATTCTGCAGCTGTCTGAGGACATTCTTCCCCTGAACTGAGTGGGTGGACGTCTGTGTGTGCTGAAGGGTGGAGGGGTGAAGCGAGATGAATGTGAAGGTGTGTGTGGGGGTGTAAACAGGGCAGCAGAACATTCACTCAAGTGAGAAAGAGATCCAGAGAGACTTGCAGATCATCCTGCTGCGACGGGTTATTGTAGCGTGGTGGTGAAGTGCATATATAAATCGGAATTCACTGGGATACACTCCAGTTTAGCCTAGGAGGACTAAAGCTAAAATTGGTGTACAGACAAAATGGTCAATACCCAATACAGGACAGTGACAGTGTTATTTTAGTATTATTAATACACTTTTATAGTATTTATTAATATTTTGAATTATATTTTTAATTTTAGTAATTTTATGTGCTTTTGTCATTTTTATCAGTTTTTGTTTTTTTATATTTGTGTATTTAATTTAATTTATTTGTATTTCTTTTTAGTAATTTTTGTACTTCACCTTATTTTCTTTCAGTATAAACACTTTTTTGTTTAATTTTTCTAAATGTCTCATCTAATATTTATATTCTATTTTATTTCAGTTTTATTTTATTTAATTTTAGTTAATAATAACAACACTGGGCCAGGAGAACTGGACTGGAGGTCAGGGAGCAACTGGAGATCAGGTGCAGGTGAAGGCAAGGGAACATTTCCTCATTAGGAAAGAGATGAACAGATCACTTAAAAGCACTAGAACTCTCTAAGAGTCCACATGAAATTAACATTTACACTTAAATGTTAAAATTATGTCAGATTAGATGAAGCTACTCACTGCATTAAAATCTAAAATCACTGCAACAACAGCTGCGTTGCATTCAGATGCCACTAGGTTTAATATTTTGTTTTTTAATGCAGTTAGAGGGATAGACAGCCCAAAAATAAAAATTCTGTCATCATTTGCTCGCCCTTAAGTTGTTCCAAACCTGTACAAGTTTCTTTATAGTGTGGAACATAAAAGAAGATATTTTGAAGAATGTTCAAGTTGCTGGTTGCCACTGACTTCCATAGTAGGTAAAAATACTACTGGAAGTCAATGGCTACCAGTAACTGTTTGGTTACCAACATTCTACAAAATATCTTCTATTGTGTTCAGCAGAAGAAAGAAATGTATGCAGGTTTGGAACAAATTGAGATTGAGTAAGTGATGACAGCATTTTCATTTAGGGGTGAAATATCCCATTAAATATTCTAATGCAGCTCACTGGAGGTTGCAGACAAATATATTAAGGCATAATATTTAATCAAACTGCTAAATAAAGATTTTATAGGATTTAAGACTGCAATATTGCAATAATACTGCAATATTCCACTGTAAAGCTGCTTTGAAAAAGCACTATTTCAATATTTAAAGTTATTTGACTTGACATTCAGACAATGGGACTTCAAGGTGTAGTTCACCCAAAAATGATTTTTTTCTGTGGAACATGAAAGATGATATTTTGAGAAATGTCTCAGCATTTTTGTCCATACAGTGGATGTCAATGGTAGCCAAAACTGTTTGGTTCCCAACATTCTTTAAAATACCTTCTTTTTGTGTTTTTGTGAATGATGAAACTCGGGTTTAGAATGGATACCACTTTATTTTGATGGTCCCTCAACAGACATGTAACTTTACAAGTACATGTCAACTTATTCTACTAGTCCTAACTAGGGGTTGCACCGACTAATCGACTAGTCGACTTCAATGCTCTGCCATGACACTTTAAGCTTGACGTCGACTAGTCGCTGGTCCTATAGAGGGTGCAACAGGATAATAAACCTTTGAAGGACTTCCACATTTACGCTCCGTTTCCAAACAGTTCAAATGACAAATAAATGCATACTCTGAAAGCGCTCCACAAGACATGTGTGATTATATTACTGGATGCTCGAAATTGAACGGGAGAATGCATGTTTTAAACAGCTTATTGTACAGGTATATTAATCAACCTTTCTAATCTAATGCACTGCTGCACTGTAAAGCACACACATAGGCTACAGACAGTAGCGCGTACATCACGCGCACAGAATCATTCAGCACGGAAATGTATTGTCAACACTGTTCTGTGATTTCTTAATAAAATGGCTTAGAAACTGAAAAGTTCTAGCATATATAGATTCTTTTTAATAACTAAATTCCACTGCTTCACTATTAGTAGAGAGACGCTGCCAGGTAGAATTAATTCACACACGCAATCGCTCTCACTAATGCATTCATATTAATGTAATCTTTACTGTGCTACTTCATCTGTATCTGATTTAGAATGAGCAGAAATCTGTGAGAAATATAACGACCCAAAGACAAAAGAACTGATAAAAAAGCTGTTATAGGAGCAATAGCCATGTGGGCAGCGCTGTGTCATATGCCATAGCTGTGCACAAGGTGTTTGTCACAGCTCCAGACTTATTTGTTCATTAATGACGTCATCAGCGACTAGTCGACTTCGACTCGACTTTCATCACATAAAAGTCGACTTCAAAAAATCAGAACCCCTAGCCCTAACCTAAAAGTATACTAATACTCAAATGAGAGTTAGTTGACATGCAGATGCAAAGTTAATTATACTTAGTGTAATGTCTAATTACACAAGGTTCAGTAAATGATGACAGAATAAAAATTTTTGGTTGAACTATCCTTTTTGAAGTAGAACAAACACATAAAGCATACTTAAAGTTGTCCGGGTGCTGGATAATGGCGAGTTTAAGTGTATCAAGGGCGTGTTGGTAGTGTTTCTGGGCACTGAGTAGTAGAGTCAGCAGGTGTAGAGCGTGCAGATCATCCCCACGTATATTCAGAGCCAACTGCAACGGCTCCATCGCTTCTGACACCTACCACAAACACAAGAGGTCACATACAGTAGATCGGAATATGATGAGATAAAGAACTACAGTGTTCACACAATAATATGACCCTGACCGTCATACGTGTAAACAAAAGCTACAAAAATCCACAATCATGCAAAATAAGAAGAGAGATTCATGTACATTTCTTTTCTTGGAAGATATGAAGAACAGAAATCTGATATCCTGACACGATTCTGCATCTAGTCAGTGAGATTGATGCGTTAATGTGCTAACCTGTCGGACCAGAGCGAGCTGCAGAGAGAGGTAGAAGGAGATCTGAGGGTCCTCAGGGTCCAGTGCATGTGCTCTGAAGTCAAAAAACAAGTCTTTGTGAAGTTTTCATCACCTTGTTTCCAGGCTGAGCTCTGCCAGTCATCTCACAACTGACTCTTCACTAAGTGTACATGCTGGAATTAATTGTGACACTGCATTTCTTTAAAGAAATTGTTAAACTGCATAGTAATGTGATTTAAAACTATTTAATTTGAAAGCATTAGCATTAGTTTAAATGAACTGATTCGATTCAGAATCAAGTTTCCATAACACATTAACTACAACCAAAATATCTGTGAGATGTTAATATTAATAAAATATGCTTATTGTAAATATTACTTTTATGTTGACATTCAGAAAATGTATGTATCACCAGTTTCAGACTGATCAATAATCATGAGGTTATTTGTGATTATTATATTGTTTTCCTGCTGACAGCACTAGTTTTTGAAAGAAAGAAAATAATTGCATATAGATACACTAATGTGCAAAAGTTTGGGGTCATTACGATATTTTTACAGAAATTGATTTTTATTTGGCAAGGCTGCATTAAATTGATCAAAAGCAACAGTAACGTCTTTTACGTTGTTGCATATTTCTATTTCAAATAAATGCTGTTCTTTTGAACTTTCTATCAATCAAAGAATCCTGAATGTATTGTGGTTTCCAAATATTAAGCAGCACAACTGTTTTCAACATTGATAATAAGAAATGCGTCTTGAGCCGCAAATCAGAATGATTTCTGAAGGATCATGTGACACTGAAGACTGGAGTAATGATGCTGAAAAATCTGCTTTGATCACAGGAATAAATTGCATTTTAAAATATATTATAAAAGAAAACAGTTATTTTAAATTGTAATAATATTATACTGTTTTTACTGTTTTTTTTAATCAAATAAATGCAGCCTTGGTGAACATACGAGACTTCTTTCAAAATCGTTAGACAAGTCTTACAGACCCCAAACTAACTGGTTTTTGAGGAAAAAAAAGTGCAGCTAGTTTTAATATCAATAAAAGTCATAGTATAAACCATTCCCACACAAAGTGGGTGGCTGAAGCCTCCTTAACTCAATCTGTGTTAAGTACACAGGTAAACATCAAGCGTACTTCCGTAGTGACTGCAGCGCTCTTCTGTTGAACTCATCGCGATCAGCTTTCAGCGGAGCTGCAAACACACAGTGAAAGAGTCACTGCAGACATGAGGGAGCAGAGAGCAGCTAAAGAGAGCTGGGGGCCTATATCATTTTTTAGGTTCAGAGAAGGATAATCACGGTTAAAGGCCGGGCTTACCATCAGAGGCCTGCAGACTACGGCACAGTCCAATGGCCAGATGAGCTCGAGGAAGAGACTCCCCAGCACACTCTCCTAAAGCAACCACACCTGCTGAGAGGGACACTGCATCCTCCAGCTGACACAAACACATTTACACATGCATTAGATGTTTGGATGATTTATATCAGTGCCTCTCAACTTACAGTGAGATATACTGGTGGAGTAGTGTTGCGGTTAAAGCTCTGCCCTGGAAACTTCAAGGTTACGGGTTCAACCCCAACAAGGAATGTTCCAAAATGTATCATTGGTGACCATAAACTATACTTTGGAATCAAGCATAAGCTAAATAAAAAATTTCAGATTTTAAAAATGTCGCTCAATCAACATAAGGTCATAAAAACGGCAAGAATATGAAAACAAGATCAATTTGATGTTTTTGAAAGCAGACTACTATGCTCGCAGAGGCTGCATTCATTTGATCAAAAATACAGTAAAACACTAAAATTGTGAAATATTATTAGAATTTAAAATATTATTATTATTATTAAATTAACTGTATTGCTGTGATGCACAGCTGAATTTTCAGCATCATTACACCAGTCTCCAGTGTCACACGATCCTTCAGAAAACACTATAAAATCATTATAAAAAAAGACCAAAGTTTTTGGTGCTCAAACAGTTTCCACAAAAAAATATTAATATTAAGTTTTCAACATTGATAATAATAAGAACCATTATTCACAGGAATGCATCACAAGAATAAATTGCAACTTGAAAACAGTCATATTAAATTTGAATAACATTTCACAATTTTACTGTTTTTACTTTATTTTTGACCAAATAAACAAAGCCTGGGTACACAAAAGAAATTTCTTTACAAAATATTAAAAATCATGTTTATTCCAAACCTTTGACCGGTAGTGTATAAAAATTAAATAATTAAAAAAAAAACAGTTTAGGTTATATCAACTGCCTAAACATATAATGCAAAATTGTAACAACTCATTTTGAATGTATTCATGTAATCATGAATATATGTTATATGATATTCCTTAATTTAAATGCTATACATGCTGACATGGATCAGCATCAAGGACAAATGCTTGAGGACAAATCCCCTACCCTGTTTTGATGCTGTGATGATAAAAGGCCGTTCTGAAGTGTGACTGTGGGATGGCTATCTGGCATTAAAGCCAGATATTGTGCTATAAGCCTCTTATCGTGTGCTGTCTGTATTCAGCACTGCACTTCCAACAGATGTGCCGTAATCTCTGTCAACAGTGCTGCAGGGTGTATTTGATTGATAGTGTTGTGACATTGCATTGTGTCTTATTGATATAACTAGTATGGGCATGTAACTAATGTAAAACAGAGATCACCTATTAGCGATTTGAATCTAGAGCTCTTCTAGGACTGAGCGATATGTACTGAACAAAGAGCATTTTAAAAAGACTGAAAAATACAGATTTAATGTTTCTTGTACAGTTCTAGTTTCATCTAGTCATTTCTAAATTAATGTTATGAACATAGCTAGTTTTACTATAAAACATATTAGGATTATATAGGATTTATGGGATTAGGATTTAAGGATTTATGGATGCCAAAGTGAATATTTTCAATGAATTTTCCTGAAATGCACATTGCTTATTTCATTCATAGCCTAAAACATATGCATTCCTTTTGCTAGGAAGTACACTACGGTTCAAAAGTTTGGGTCAGTAAGATGTTTAATGTTTTGGAAAGAAGTCTCTTATGCTCACCAGAAATACAGTAAAAACAGCTATATTGTGAAATATTAACATTTTCATGAACAATGTTTAATTATTTTAAAATGTAATTTATTCCTATGATGCAAAGCTGTATTTTCAGCATTATTACTCCAGTCTTCAGTGTCACATGACCCTTCAGAAATCATTCTAATATGCTGATTTTAATCTCACATTTCTTACAATGTTGAAAAAAGTTGTGCTGTTTAATATTTTTATGGAATATGTGATATATATATACATATATATATTAGCATTTTTTGTTGAATAGAAATTTCAAAAGAACAGCATTTATTTAAACTTAGTATTTTATAACATTATAAATGTATTTAATGTCACTTTGGATCAATGTAATGCATCCTTGCTGAATAAAGTATTAATTATTATTATTTTTTTTAAATCTTGTGTACGTTTAGAGGCTGGAACTCTTTCAGCTTTAACTGGAGAGTTAACTGATTTTAACTGTTCTATAAAACAAAACTTTTTGCACAGCACTTTTTTTGCTTTTGTTTTAGATTTGCTGAATTATTCTGTATATTGTGCACATGTGTTTTTTGTGTTTCTCTCACCCAGTGCAGCTGGTTGATGCACACTTTTGCTGCAAGCAGAGGTGGGATGGGGTCCTGTGGTCTCATTGTCACACACTCTTTAAGCACTGACACTGCACCCTCATTCTGTAAAATAACATTAATATTACAGCTTTCAAATATACATACACATATATGTAAGAAAGTATAGTAGTTAAAAATGTAGCAGTGACACAAACCCTACCCTAGATAGTGACGGTGATATTTTGATATTTCTTTATGCAAGTGTTCTGCATTCATGTACACACAATGGAAGAAGCATGAACCTTTACTCATAAAAATCATTAACCCAGGGTCATTTTAGATTATCCCTCAGTACATCCGTAAGCCCTGAATGAGCATTCATGAGGTTAATAACATTGACTGGACAAATAGATTACACAACAAGAGCACGGCCTGTTTTAATAACTGCTTGTCTATGTGTGGAGATGTCACCAATAATTGTTCAGGTTATCGTAAGACTTCTGAAACATAATACAAAACAACGACAAAACACTTGAAGGAAATTGTAGAATGGGATTTGCTCCTGCATCTGTACAAAGCTCATGAATATTCAATGAGACAGACAATGAGTCAATTTATGATTGGTGGTCTGTTACTACACAACTCACTCTAACTTTCAAGCACCGCATTGTTTCACATAGTTCTAAAGGGATAGTGCATCCTTTTTTTTATTATTCAAATGTATTTACCCTCATGTCCTCCCAGATGTATATAGCTTTTTCTTTCTTATTAACACAAATGAAGATTTTTAGAAAAATAACCCATCTCTGTGATCACAAAGTGACAGGTACCAGAATGTTGACACTCTAAAAAGCAGATTACCATCATGGCTGTAATCCAAACAACCCCAGCGGATGAATCAATGTCACATAATGACAGGTGTATTTAAGAAACATACTAATATATGCTATATAGTACATACAATTTTTTTTTTTTTACTGTCAACCATTGCTTTTGGTCAAATGTTGTAAACACATTCATGCAAGTGTTGAGAATGCAACATTTGACAAATGTACTGTAAGCATGTCATGAAGCACAATGTAAGCGCATTGTGAAGCTCACATGAGAAGTGACAGTCTTTGCCACTTCCTGCGCAAACTTCACAATGCATTCACATAATGCTTCAAAACGTGCTTAAGTTGATGTGTAAACTCAAAATCTCTGAAATATTGAGAGGCAGCTCGTTGTTGAAGAACTTTACTATGACTGGTGGGTTATATCAGTGGTTCCCAACCCTGGTCCTGGAGGCACCCCAACACTGCACATTTTGCATGTCTCCTTAATCAAACACACCTGATTCAGGTCATCAGCTCATTAGTAGAGACTCCAAGACCTGAAATTGGTGTGTCAGAGAAAGGAGACATGCAAAATGAGCATTGTTGGGGTGCCTCCAGGACCAGGGTTGGGAACCACTGGGTTATATCACCTGAGAATACAACACCTCGAACAGCATAAAAACCCAGTTAACCAAATTTCATTACTGCAGCTTTATTTTTGTTTTCAGGCTAATTTAAAACTTTAATGTGTTTCAGTAAAAAATAATAATAATTTGGTGCATCAATAATTTATAGTTAAAAATGTTTAAAATAAGAGTATTTTTCTTGCACACACCTATTGTTTTGCTTCAGAAGATTTTTATTCATCCACTGGAGTTGTATGGATTACTGTAGCAACAGATCTGTGATTACATGAGGGTGAGTAAATGATGAGAGAGAATTTTCATTTTTGGGTGGTGGGGTTCATTTTTGGGTATCCCTTTAACCCTCTTTTTTAACATGTCTAGTGATAGTTCACCCAAAAATGAACATTTTGTCATCATTTACTCACCCTCAAGTTGTTTCAAACCTGTATGAGTTTCTCTCTACCGTTGAACACAAAAGAAAATATTTGAAAGAATGTTGTTAACAGTAGCCATTCCATAGTATTGTTTTTTCCCATACTATAGAAGTCAATGGCTACCGTCAACTGTTTGGTTACCAACATTCTTCAAAATATCTTCTTTTGTGTTCAACAGAAGAAAGAAACTCATACAGGTTTGAAACAACTTGAGGGTGAGTAAACCTTTGGTATCTTCTTTCTTTCAGTTACTAGGACAGATTTATTTAATTGAAGCTAAAATATAGACAATTATAGCAACGAATGACTAATAAATGAACAGAACAGCGATGATGACAATAGGACATGAATCTCACCTTCCCACTTGCCATTAAAGACAAGCCAAGCTGGTACCAAAGATGAAACTCATTATAGGAGAACTTCATGGCCCGCTCCAAACACTGATGACAAACAATCACACACCACATCACAGTCAGAAAGAAACTTCGAATCAGGGAATCAGCCTTCCTAGAAAATGATAATGCGGTTGACATTGCTCAGCAACTAAATAATTCTAGGAAGGATCTTGTTGTTTTCAGCACGGATAGGGGATTGTGTGTATCCTGTACACATCACATCATGGCACATGCATGAGAAAATTTGCTTAAATTTGATGAGAAAGGGATTTACATTCGACATACACGCAGGCATGTGTTGGTAATACTGAGTAATGGCAGTGGGTTACCAGTGAAATGTCATGGATTCAGTTGATATTAACTAAACGAAAACATTGAACTTAGATTCAGATTCACCTGAGAACGTCTCTGAGTAAACGCTCCCCATCACGCAACGGCTCAACTACTGAAACAACCTGAAGGACAGGACGAAGGAGGAAGGGGAAATAAGCACCCATACAACTGGGAGAAGAGGAGAGAGAGAGATCGACAGACTGAAAGAGGCAACTTGTGACAAAGAAGGAGAAAGAAGCTAGTACATAAAATACAGGTCACTTGCTCCTGTTTGCAAAGCGTGGGGTCGATAGGGATCTGTGCTGACTCATCTCACCTCTGACAGCATGGCGTACTGCCCCCTCCTGGCCATAGCGATGCTCAGCAGGTCATAAACAGAGGAGGCATCCTGCATGCTGCTCTCCCTCGCCTCCTGATGCTCCGGTGTGCGGCTGATCACTGCCTCGCCACTGGCCTGCAGGGGACAACAGTGAGAGGGTTAGGAATATCTTAAAGCTGTTTCCCAATCCTAGTCCAGGAGAACCTCCAACGCTGCACATTTTAGATGGCTCTCTTATCTGGCATGTTTGAGTCAACTCATCAGCTCATTAATAAAATGTTCAGGAATTGAAGTGGGTGACAAATACACACAAAATGTGCAGTGTTGGGGGCCATTCAGGGTTAAAAGTCCATATGTTAAAGGGATAGTTTCACCCAAAAATGAAAATCCTGGAAATATTTATTTGTTCCAAACCTGTACAATGTTGTTGTGCCAGTGGAATACAAAAAAAGTTTTTTCTCCATTCATTTAACTCATAAAACAATCATTTCTGTCATTTCAATTGTGTTGTCTGTTGCTTTATCTGACAAACAACAACAACAAAAATTCTGGTAACACTCAAAAATAAACATAATTCATATGTTAAAATGTTCTAGTAAAACGGTCTGTGTCTGTAAATAAAATAAATGAATCCTACGTGTGTCAAAATTTGCTTTATATCTTGAAAAACAACATACACTACCGTTCAAAAGTTTGGGGTTGGCAAGGTTTTTGTGAATTCATGTTTTTGAAAGATGTCTCTTATTCTCCCAAGGCTGCATTTATCAAAAATACAGTATAAACCGTAATTTTGTGAAATATTACTACAATTCAAAATAACTATTTTAATATATTTAAAATTATTTTTCGAAATGATCAGCAGCCATTGCTCCAGTCTTCAGAGTTATTATCAATGTTGAAAACAGTTGTGCTGCTTAATATTTTTGAGAAAACCCTGACATATAGAACACTTTGATGAATATGAAGTTCAAAAGAACAGCATTTATTTGAAATAGAAACTTATTGTAACATTATAAATATATTTACTATCACCTTTGATCAATTTAATGTATCCTTGCTGATTAAAAGTATGAATTTCCTTACAAAAATCTTACTGACCTCAAACTTTTGAACAGCAGTGTCTATCATAAGATGATTAGCAGACAATTTCAAAACTGTCAAACTGTTTCCATGCCAAATGCAGTATATTCAGCATACTGGGGCATCCAAGTTCATCCACCTAGAACAAGGGTGGTGAACGTCAGTCCTGGAGAGCTGCAGCCCTACAGAGTTGTGCTTCAACCCTAATCAAACACACCTGAACAAGCTAATCAAGGTCTGTATGGTTACTAGAAAGCTACAGGCAGGTGAGTTTTAATTAGGGTTGGAGCTGAACTCTGCAGGGCTGCGGCTCTCCAGGACCGGAGTTTGCCACCCCTGACCTAGAATAACAGTCCCACCTCCAAAGGACAATTTAGAGGTCACTCTAAACTTAGTATAGAATAGAGGAAGATTCTTGTGTTCCACAGAACAAATAACATCAAATGGGTTTGAAACAACATAAAGATGATTTGATGAATAATGTCAGGTTTTCCTATTTCCTATAATATAATTATGCAATAGTTCTCAATATGCAGCTAAAGGAAAGAGACGTCACAACACAGCATGTTAATGAAGAAAGTATGAATGTGAGGAAGACTGTCTCACCATTGATTCTGTGATGAGGAGCACCAGCACCGCCTCTTCAACCACGTCCTGTGGACAGAAAGCTCTGCAGGGTTGCAACAAGAAAACAAAAAAACACATCAGCAAGGTGTGTGTGTGTCAGTCTCTAATGTCAGTCTGTAACTGAGCTCTCTGTACTCACTTCCATCCTCACAGTTGTCACTTTAACATGTCTTAATGGTATTCTGAACAATTTCATCGTTATTTACAGTCTCTGTTTCTCTCATCCCCTTTTGTTTTTCATCTCATCAGCTTACTTCACTCCATACCATCTGGAGTCCCATCATAGTGTGTTACTAAGCTGTACCAGGAATGTGAAACTGGAATATTTCTTTCATCTGTTCTCATAGCTGTTCTTCAGATGCATTGTCAAAAGTCTCTCCATCTCTTTTCATCTCTGTTGTATTTTTCCTTTTCTCTGCTTGGCGTCTGCAGACTCACAGGTACAGTTACAGTATGTTTTATTCACAACACAGCATTCTGCCGTGTCCTGAATATTAAAGCAGGCAAACAAACCCCAGCGCTATCCTCTGCTTGTCTTCTTGTTTGTGCTCTCTGATCAATACAGTTCTATGACTGATGTACACAATAAAATTTAAAGAACAGTGAGATTTACTGCACATTAAACTGCTAAAATTAACACTTATTATGTTGGTTTGATAAAGCAAACTGATCTACTATTTAAGATTTTCTTCTCCTCTTTTTCTGAGACAAAAGTTCTAAAAGTAACTCATCCAAACTAGGCACAGCTCTTCGGGATGCTCTGACAGTGTGCCGCATTTTTTATGACTGATCAGACTTACAGTTTTCCTGTATTTGTTTCATTATCTGTCTACCTATCTGTTTATCAACGTGTTAAATCATGCTAGGAATGTGCTAGATATACTAGAGACATGTTAGCAACATTATAAAACATGTTAGCAACATGTCAAAAATGCTAGAAATGTGATCAATTTTGCAATCAACATGCTATCAACATGTTTACCATACTAGCAATATGCAAAAATGTGTTAATAACATGTTAAAAAACGCTAGAAGCATGCCAACAATGTGTTAAAAATGTTACAAACATGCTAAAAATGTTAACAATACTCAACATATTAAAGCATGTTAAGAAAAATTAAGAACATGCAAGCAACTCCCAGAAACAAGTTAACAATGCCAAGCAACAACCAAAACCAGCCTAAGCTGGTTGGCTGGTCTTAGCTGGTTTAAGCTGTGGTCTCCCAGCCTGCCTGAGCTAGTCAAGCTGGTCTAATGGGGTCTGAAGTCTAATAGTCTAAATTCGTTTTTTATTGGACTGTCTTTTAATGACTTATCAGAGTAAAACATTCAAACTTCAAGCTTTTAAAAGTTATTTTAATTTATCAAGCCAACATCAAAGTTTGTCATCAAACTTTACTCGTTTTGTTGTGCTTTTATTTTCTGAATATTGCTTCCTACATGAAAAATTGGTTTGAATATATAGAGAATGGGAAAGGAAAGAGAGAGTCAGACCCCTCAGTGTTGTAGCGCTGTGGTGGTCTGGATGAGGGGTAGATGGTGTCTTTGGGGTGTGTGGCTCCTTCTCTCTTCAGCCAGCCGGGTGGTGGAGGAGACAGTGAACCCCAGTACGCGTCCTCACACACTGAGCCCAGCAACACTTCTGCAAGCCTGCACGCTACTGTCTGAACAACACGACACAATAGACAACAACCACTGACTCCTGCTGTGTGATTGTGAGCATCAAAAATCGAATTTACCCAGATCTCACCTTACGAAAACTCTGAGACCCCCGACTCTCCACAGCCCTCATGACCCGCCGCAGCTGTTGTGTCCCCTGAGCCAAGTGACTAACACACATGGGCAGAAGTGATTGCGCGAAGTAAAATGATTGAAAAATAAGATGTTGATTGACTTAACAGGTGGACAATAAAACACTGATGATGATTATTATATCACTACTGTACAAGTGAGCGTTATCAAGAAAAGAAACATAAGGGGGTGTATGAGGATGATGGATTATGACAAACTTTAGTTTGGAATGGTGTGTCAGTGTCAGTTAACCTCCTACAACACCATTTTGGAGCGATTTTGATTTTCCACTGGAACGCGATTGGGCTGGTATTGAGTACCATTTGGGCCGGTTTTGTTACACAGACCTGGCAACCCTGGTGTTACAGTATGGCTTTTTATGATCTCATAATTGTAATACATTCACATTATACTAGATATTATTTAGACTGTAACAATGGCTATATTATTAAAGTGGTCATTATTACAGTGATTAGCTGCAAAAACACAATTGTTACAAAAAGGCTAAAGTCCAAAAATGTGGGTAATGTTATTATATTTCATTATTGTGAATTAATTTTTGATTAATTTTAGTGTTTGCATTTCACCTGTGTTTTGATGCAGTTTGAGAAATATAGAACTTTATTTACAGCATTTACAGTCACGGATTTCTGTCTCAGAGAACTGAACTGTTGTGAAGAAGAGGGAAGTGCAGCTGAGACAAGTAAAGAACACTATGTGGAAATATACCTCTGTTCAGTGTTTTTATAGACTACACTGCGCATATATATTATAGGCTATATATCATATAGCCTGACACCTGCTGGACATGACTGGCACATCCAGGCAGCACACTGGTCATGTTGACACAAGAATACCAGCGGTGTGTTTACACAGTGCCAGTCATATATTCACATGGAGTCCATAAATGGATTAAGTCAAGCTGTGCTGTGAATACTGTGTGTGCATGGCTGCATGAGTGCTCAATATAAAGGGCAGGGAATTGTGGGTAAAGAGTCAGAGATCAGTAACATGTGCGCTCACCCTTTCCTCAGCAGTGACAGGTATGCGCTCTGAAGAGCTGCCTGCAGGAAGAAGCCTGGGTCCAAGTCAAAATGAGGGACTGATGAACTGCTTTTAGCTGTTTTGGAACTTGGCGTGCAAACAGTCTAGCGAAGAGGACATATATACATTGCAATGGTGGCCGGGAAATGAACACAGATGAATACAAAATACCAATTTTATATAATACATAATATATATACACACACTTTAGATTTGAATCACTCATGCACAAGATGCTGAAAACACAGCAAGACACGCCGAGACATGTCTAAACAGAAAAACATGTTCTGAGTGAACCGGCTCCTGGCAAGATGTAAAGCACACACCGACCTTGTCAAGTTCTTGCAGGTACAACAGGCCAGCATCACAGGCCATGAGGTAACAGGACAGGCATTCTTCCTCTCTCTCGGACAGTCTAACACGGGAAGCACCTGACATAGACTGATGGTCCAAAGACAAACCTGAACATTTATGAAGAACAATTAGGTTAAGATTCACTTTATAGTAAATTGGGGCAATAACTGTGCAAGAGAGAATGAAATATAGTTTAAGCATGGAGCCAATACATGCTAAATGAATAGAGCAATGCAGTTACATCTCCAATTACAGTACTGCTGATTAGACTTAATAAGACATATTGAACGAGAACGGATCTCTGTGTTTGGTACAGTCAATTCTTAATCAATATGTGCCAATTTGAGCAACAACATGAGAGCAAGTAACTGTTTATCAAACAAACAAATGACTTCAGCAGGGCAAGATACAGAAAGAAAATAGTCATGGACAAACAAATATTTGAACCTCCTAGAAAACATTTTCTGGGTTACACTTTATTTTAAGGTGTCCTTGTTACAGTGTAATTATGCATTTAAGTACTGAGTAATATTAATGAACTACATGTACTTACTATATGGTTAGGGTTTGGCTTAGGGTTACTTGCATGTAATTATGCATAATTAATTGTTATTATAATAGTAAGTACATGTAACGTGCAACAAGGACACCTTAAAATAAAGTGTTACCATTTTCTGAATATAGCAAACAACCACTGACTAGGGCTGACATGCTTTGATATCTCAGATTTACCAAGACTTCTACCTACACTGAATTTTCCCAGAAATCACTAGTTCCATCTTTATATGAGGAAGTACACAGAGGAGAACTAAAAATGAGGAACTACACAATTAGGGCAACTTTACCACATCACTACTGTTAAAAAGAGTTCCCCATCTATACAGTTTTGAAGAGAAGACTTGTACACAGCAACCAAAATTAACACTCATCAAGTGCCTAATACAAGAGAAACTGGTTTTGGTGAGTAGAGAAAATAGATCTGGAAAAGGAAATGCAACGTTATACAAGATAGATAGATAGATAGATAGATAGATAGATAGATAGATAGATAGATAGATAGATAGATAGATAGATAGATAGATAGATAGATAGATAGATAGAAGATTTAGTAACTTTGCATTAAATGTCTTGTGATGGTGACTGATGATGTTGAATATTGTTGTTCCTTACTGTTGGAGTACTGATGTTGTCAGGTGGTAATTTTATACATATACAGTATACCCCTGGTACCACATACTTTTTGGTACTTATTAATAGTGTGAGAGAATGTTCTGTATGAGAAAATCATGGGAGATTAAAAAAATGGATATTACACAAATACAGGATGAGTGATGCACTGGAAAAACCCTTTTTTAGAGATAACTAAAGATATATATATAGAAGCTTCCCTGTAGACAATGACGTAAAACTGCCTTTTTTTTTCTGTGGTCACATTCTGCCCAAGGATATGAAAAAAGAAAAGACACACTCCTATCCACAGACTTCTCTGTGATTGCAATGCAGACCTTTTTTCCCTGTACACTTTAGCTTGGGTATGAGTCCAACAAACGCATGCCTGAGGCAAATACTCAATGGAATGCAGCAATGAAAATTACATAATAACTTAAATACACATTTAAATTGCTCTAGCAATTATAAGGGCTATACTGTATAAGGATTGTATTTTAACTTAAGTGCAAAATAGACTGAAAGTCATTCATTTAGTGATTTTTTTCCAATTAAGACCCACTACACCTCGTGAAACCTGAGTGAACTTTCAAATTTTTTCACACAATTAATATTGTCAAAGTTTTAAAGAGGTTGTGACAATGCTAATCGGTTGCAGGAAGCTACAACACATTATATAATTAACTGAATATTTAGACCTCACGCATTACTGTATACAGTATGTTAATTGCCTTGTCATAATTTAATTATACAATAATGAGGGAGGATTAATGAGCTGTTAGTGATCTCTCAACTGTTTATACCTTTAATGACAAAGGCCTCTGCCAGCATGCGTAGTTGGTAGACAGGCCGCTCATGCCGGGTGAAATCGTCCACACCTGCTCTGGCACACATGCCCTGGGCGTCCCTGTAGCGTCCCTGAACATAGTGCACTTTAGCCAGCAGGAGCAGAGCTTCATTCAGGTAGTGCGGCTACAGGGGAAAAAAACACTGACAATTAGGGCTGCACAATTTGAGGAAAAAAATGTAATTGTGATTGTGATTGCGATTAAAAAAAAATCCAGGATTGTTGTGCTTGTTTGTAGGGCTACACAATTTGGCCAAATTTGTGTGATTATATATAAATATGGCTATAAAATAGTATTATTATTTTTATTATTATTAAATAAAAATATATATATATTACTAAATAAAAACAACATAAGAAATATTACTATAGTAATATTTCACTGTAAAATAAAAAAGTTTTAAAGGATTTAAAATGTTTAAATGTTGAACTACCAAACTTTTGTTTTGACAGAACTTAACACTTTTCTTTTAATAACTGGTGCTTCAGAAATGCGCATTAAAAGGACATAGATGAGTTTGTGTAGAGCAATATTTACTGTAAAACGAGCCGCTCTGAGACACTGAAAACAGAAGATCATAAGCTGCTCACATATAAATGAACACAGTGCCATACTTCGCTCTGAAACACACAGCGCATATATTAATTTCATTAAATCACAGCCTTTGAAATTTTAGAATTGCATCGGAATTTTAGAATTGCATTAAACCATGTTGTGCAACCCTACTGACAATTTAAATAGAGAATAAATATATAGATGACATGCATGCACTACAGGGTTTTTGCATCGCTCTAAAAGACAAAAATCGTTTTTTTTCTTTAAATGACAAAATATCAAACAATACAGTATTAATAAATGCAGAAGCAAAAAAATAAATACTTTTTCAAGCACAAAGAAAAAAATATGGCTCCGGAAAGT
>NW_015505302.1:1445614-1452897 GCF_001515645.1 Sinocyclocheilus grahami
AAAAAAAAATGGGTGGGAAAAGGGAAGTTTTGGGGGGGGGGGGGGGACTGTTGCACCATTGTTTGCAGATACCTATTGGTTTGATATTTTGTTATCTGACTAACTTAATAAAACTGATGGGATTTAAGTTGTTCACAAAACTGAACTAAAACCCCAAAAGTGCTTCTGCAATCCATAAGCCCTTTCTTCTTTGTCTCAGAGATGCTTAACTGACAAGAGAGAGAATCAGGTAGGTGCTGTGCCAGACCTCCAGGCGTCCTCTGCTAAGGATGCTGTTGAGGTGAGCTTTGGCTCGGGCTAGTTTGGGCTGCGAATCTTCAGTCAGAGGCGTAGAATTCTTCAGCAGGGTCATGTTCTCCAGCAGACATTCCTCCAACAGAGCTTCTGCCAGCAGCAGCGTCCTGTAATCATCTACAGACAAACAGAGACGGAAGCTGGGCAAAGGTTGAAGAAGATAGAAAGACTAGCACATGCTTGATGTTGGCTGATTACGGTAGAGTATCTTTGGGTTCTTTAAAGGATAAAATGTTCACCAGCATCCCGTCTAAAATAGTGTTTCATGGCGTCATTTTTCATCCAGCAGTGGACTTTATCATGGCAGAATGGCATTCACTGATAAACATGTGTAGATTGCATATTAATCTACAACAGCATTCTGCCCAGGTTTCGAGAGTTAAGTGTGTTTGTTTCAGCTCAAATATACAGTCCGACAAGAAGGTGCTTCGAAAATATTCACTTTGCCTTCATGCATATTTTGTATAAACACTGTGGATGAGGTGTTTCCTGTTTGGTTCAACATTTCACTCCCCACTGAATCCAGACTTGTGTTATATGTCAAGTTTATGTAAGACATTTTCCTAACTGAATATGAAGTAACTCGGTACATCGCTCAAAAAACCTTTACTGACTGAGTTTGTTTCCCCACAGGGAAATTAATGTCTGAGCATTTGCAATGGCGAAACAAGACGTGCTGGGTCAGAGATCTGATTTGGACAGTGGTGGACACACCTCCTGGGAGTGCTGTGTATTAACCTCTAGATTAGCAGTAATCTAGAGGTTAACACACAGCACTCCCAGGAGGTGTTGATTTAACAATGAACACGGGACATGTTTAAGCAGCATGTTTATCTTTTACCACGTTTACCTTTGTGAGAATGAGAAAGTGAAAGGCCTGGGGTTTAATACTAAATCATCCAAAAAAAATGAACATTTATTTACATTTATTATACAAGTCTTTTATTCTCACCAAAAGCTGCATTCATTTGATCACAAATGCAGTAAAACAGTAACATTTTGAAATCTCATTACATTAGAAAATAATTGCTTTCTACTTTAATATATTTTAAAATGTAATTTATTCCTGTGATACAAAGCTGAATTTTGTCCTCAGTGCCACGTGATCCTTCAGAAATCATTATCGCATTCTTATTTGGTGCTCAAGGATCATTTCTTCTTATTATCAATGTTTAAAAGAAATGTGCTGCTTAATATTTATTTCTGGGGAAACAACCTCTGGATTCTTTGATCAATAGAAAGCATTTACAGCATTTATTTGAAACATATATCTTTTGTGTTCCTTTTTTTTCAGAACCAAAAATCTTAATGACAGTATGCAAAAAGTAAGGTTTCCAATAAGTTCATGTATGATGTATATCAGCTGGTTGGCGCTCTGCTATACCATAATGCCACAGGAATCAAAAAGTTACAAAATAATAATAATAACAAAGAAAATTAAATGGCAAGTGTGAGTTTGTTCGTTTTTTTCAAGCGCAAGTGTATAAGTACCAAGAAACTCGTTCTTATTTAAACTGTTAACTACACCAAGGTTGTTAGTGCGTCTTAGGTCAAAGAACATTAACATAATGGTGGAGAAATACACCATCAAATTCAATGCATAGCCTAAAGTGAGGGTGAGTAAATGCTGACACTATTGCATTCTACCTGTATTAACTACAGGGTGTGTGCATGCATTTACACCTCTGATTCACATGAGTAACTGGCTTTACACACGGATCTCTCTCTCTCTCTCTCTCTCTCTCTCTCTCTCAGAGTGCACTGACAAATCAAATCCAAAAGCAAAAACAGTAGCCTCAAAAAGTGCATGGGAGTTTCTGTTACTGATATCAGCGCACATTAGTAAACATGAGAGTTTAACAGAAAGGTGCAAAGTTCATGCGGAACACTCTCTCTCTCACTCTCAACACTGCTGGCTCTCCTCTGTTCTGTTCTATTGTGGAACGCACACTTACCATCTTCATGCAGGCGCGCGGCAGCGAGTTGCTCCAGTAAAGACGGTATTTTATCCCACTGACACTCCGCGCGGCAGCGCTCGACCTCCGCCTCTAAGCGGTACTGAGAGAAGGAGAGCCGCGATGACATCCCGCCCGCGTCTCTGTGACCGAGCTCCACCGACACCAGAGTGACTGCCGACTGTCAACGGGAAACTCACTGAGCATGTGCAAACAAACATTGCAGGGCTTTGCCCACTTCAGTGACTTAAGAATATTGATTATTCCTGTTAATAATTCAATAAATGTTGGAACATTATTATTCCTCTTTAATGCTATACATTTAGTGGAGTTTTCCTGCCCAGTTGCACCCAACTTTGTAAAACTCATCAGCGTTCCCACATAGGCTATCTTGACCATATGATTTTATTTTAATTGTATTTAATATTCTAAATCTCACCAGCCTCTCTTTACACTAAGCAGTACATTTGAAAGAATTTTAAGAATATCCTATATCGTGATATCATATAGCCTAGGCCTATTGTACGGTGACCGAGAAGTGCAAAGCAAATCACAATTCTGAAAACAAAATAACAATTCAGAAAACACAACGACAAATTCGAAAACAAAATAACAAGTCAGAAAACACAACACAAATCCGAAAACAAATTTACAAGTCAGAAAACACAACGACAAATCAGACAAACCGGAAAAGGTAGGTATAGTTTGAGACAGCGCCATTGGTTTGGGATTACTCACCGCTGACTGGACGAGACATCTGTCAAAGAACCAGCCGAAGAACAGCAGAGTCGTGGTAGAAAGTTCGGAGATGGTATTAAAGTAGCTCAGTTTAAATGTATTGTATGAATTGCCCTTACGCTGGAATAAAAAATACGGGGTGTATATTTACATTTAGTTAAATGCAGCTGAAAATCATCAGCTCCAGTGTCGCAGATGGATAAGTGTGTGCCCATGGCTATTTGACGAGATCGACCCAGGTTCGAGCCCACCTTTTGCCGAACTTTTTTTTCCTCCCTCCCTTTGCACTTCTCGGTCACCGTACTATTGCATAGCTCAGTGGTTCTTAAACTGGGGTACGCGTAGGCTACCCCTGGGGGTACGTGAGGTCACGGAGGGGGTACGCGAAAAAAATTTGGCATCCATTGAGTTTTGGCATCCATTTAATTCTACCCCAATATTAACATTAAAACCGAACATATATTTCTGACAAGCAAAATGCCACTTCTAATGTAAAAACAGGAAAGTGGTAGTGCCGTAAACGGTCAAATACATGATATCCAATCAAATTACCTCATCTTTTGCGGTCAAAACTGACCACACAAGCAGTGTGCATGTGATAGGATGCCCGCTGAATATGCTGCTTTAGCAAATCGCGCTGTTGTTCAATGTACTATCTTTAAAGTAGCCTAGATCTTCACTTAAAATACGAGCAAGAATGCAAATTTCACTGAATATCCAAACGATGGCAAATGTGACCATTTTTACAACAGTTCACCAAAAAAAAGGTCATATTAAGTGAACATTTTACATTTTAAATGTAGCATTTTAAACAGAATATTGTATTTTGCAACAAAATAACGAAATCGAAATCCATATCATCTGGTGCATCTGCGGCTTTGAACGATTTGGAGAGTCAATAACCCATTCATAACTACAGCATTTTGCTTCGTTACTGAATGAATGAATGAATGAATGAATGATGCGATGCCTGGCTCACAGCGACTTGCCGCGGCGCTACCTATTGGCGGTTGCCTAGGCTATCACTTCAATTTGCCATCATTTATTGCTTTAGTTATTATATTAATAATACACTTAATGGAATGTTAAGAATATGACATAAAACATAACATACAATTAATAAGGACAGAAAATGTTTGCCTCTATAAAGGTTTAAAAAAAATAAATTTAAGGGGGCAAATAAGTCCTTTAATAGATGGTCTAAGTGGAAGAGAGGGGGTACGCAGAAGAATGTTAAATGCCCCAGGGGGTACGTACGTCGCTGTAAAATGTTTGAGAACCACTGGCATAGCTGAACATCATTCATGCATTACTCAAACATTTTTATGATATAATTTGAATGGTTAGAACTAAAATGTTGAATCTATATGAATGCATTATCATAATCACGTTGTCTGCATTCGACCGATTTAACTGATTTGCTGAATCAAAACGTGGGCGTTGACTTGTGACATGTAGTCAGTGGGATCGTTCTTGTTTTATGCAAATAGCTACATTTTCCCATTTTCACTGTGGGTATGCAAAATTAAAATCTTTGCATATTTTACATATAGTGGTTGCTACGTCCCGGGGTTTTATAAATAGGCTATTTTAGAGCTGAGGGAAAATTCCATGACTTCCTAATCTCTGATTCATTTCTATGATTTTTCAACCCTGGAAATTCCATTTCCCTGATATATCCTCGGGTTAATGGGAACCCTGTTATCACATCAAGTCTGAGTTTGATTCCCTGTTACAAAAATATCATAGTCCTTACAAAAATATCTAAATTACAATGCTCTTAAAACATCTTAAATCAGTCCAGCTGATTTAGGCTAGTCTAGCTGATCTTCCCAGTCTGGCCAAGATGGTTTTAAAAAGTTTAAGCTTGTCTCCTATATCCTGTCAAAGCTGTTGTTGCTTCAAATTGGTCATTATTTGGTGCAAGCATAGCTGGTTAACTAGCATATGTTCCAAAACCTAGCTGAACTACCTGTAAGACTAAGTGGCAGCAGATTTGTTGGTGATGGCCATTTTAGAGCAGCTAAAACCAAACAGAAACTAGCTATGTTCAGAACCCTCTTCTATGCCACACAGACGTAAATGAATAGTTCACTAAAAAATAACAATTTGCTGAAAATTTACCATAGGCCATCCAATATAGATGATTTGTTTTGTCATCAGAACAGATTCGGAAACATTTTTATATCACTTGCTCACCAACGGATCCTCTGCAGTGAATGGGTGCCGTCAGATTGAGAGTCCACACAGCTGATAAAAACATTACAATAATTGTCTTGTGAAGCAATCAATCAAGATTGCTGCATCCAGTTCAAATATTAACTGAGTCCTCTATCCATAATATTGCTTTCTCCAGTGTACAAGTCATCTCAAGTTGTCTGAATCAGGAGATAAATATGCTCAGATCAAGCACCGTTTACAAGCGAAAAACAGTTCTAAACAAATATGTTGGTGGATTTTGGTGTGAGAGGACAGCGGGGGATGGACTTTTTCCACTGAAGGAAGTGTTATTATGGATTATGGGCAGGTATTTTGACCAAAAACAAAAATTTACATTTACAACATCATAATGATGGATTTGTGTCTTTCAAACACTCAGCTTTTTACTTCATAAGATGTTAATTGATGGACTGGAGTGTGGATTACTTGTGGATTATTGTAACGTTTTTATCAGCTGTTTGGACTCTCATTCTGACGGCACCCATTCACTGCAGAGGATCCATTGGTGAGCAAGTGATTTAAACATTTCTCCAAACCTGTTCCCAAGAACAAACAAACTCATCTACATCTTGGATGGCCTGAGAATGAATACATTTTCAGCAATTGTTCATTTTTGGGTCAACGATTCCTTTAAAAAAAAAAGGAGACTCACAAAACTATGTCTCAGTCTTATAAACCCAGCAAACACCATTTACTGGGCCACAACATGCATGTGTTAAGTGTCTGTTAAGACCATACGTGTAGTTTAACAGGTTTAACAGGACATGTCCTATGTCCCTGAAATCCCTCCACTGAGATGACTAAATCTATTTAACCAGTTATATCACCTAAAGCAGGGGTGCCCAAACTCGGTCCTGGAGGGCCGGTGTCCTGCAGAGTTTAGCTCCAACTTGCCTCAACACACCTGCTTTTAAGTTTCTAGTATGCCTAGTAAGAGCTTGATTAGCTGGTTCAGGTGTGTTTAATTGGGGTTGGAGCTAAACTCTTCAGGACACCGGCCCTCCAGGATCGAGTTTGGAGACCCCTGACCCCCTGACTAAACTATCTGCAGGGCTCATTTTAATGATCAGATCAAGAGAGGGAGCTGCTTCCGTCATAGTTTGGAATGAGAGTCTTGAGTCTGTTTAGATGAAAATACTGACTCATTTGATGCAAACACCTGCCACAGAATGCAAATGGCAGTCAAATGAGGCACCTGTCCTCAACATACCGAGACAGTGGCGCCATCTAGTGGGCGATATAGTGCTTGAAAGATTTGAGCGAAACCCACAAAAAAGCCTATAAAATAGACTGCATTTTAACTTTCTTTCTTTCTTTCCTGGCTTTACGGTCATGCCAGCTAGCTTTGAAGTAATCTGCATGCATGACCTTAGTACTAAATGACTGACAGATGGAGAGTGTTTCTGATTTGCTCTCTCTCTCTCTATCCCCCTGCAATCTTGAGTTTTTTCCAGTTGTTGTTTTTTTCTTCTTCTCTCTCTCACGACATCCAGGCTATATCAGTGATTTCGTGTGGGTACCAGTGTTGGGGAAAGTTCCTTTTAAAAGTAATGCATTACAATATTGCGTTACTCCATAAAAAAAGTAACCAATTACGTTACTTAGTTACTTTTTATGGAAAGTAATGCGTTACGTTACTTTTGCGTTACTTTTAAAAATCTGGACAGGGCTTGCTTGTTTGTTTTTAAAATAAAAAAGTTCTATTTTTGGCAAATGCTGTATAAAAGCCTTTTCACACCAAAAGTGAAATGAATAAGCCTCAGGCTGAAGGGAAAGTAAATGTACGTCCGTACAGTAGAATGCAGAAGAAGACATTTCAATACACTTCAGCAATAAACAAAACACACAAATGTTCGTCTAGAGTAATTTGTGCTTATTAGTACGGTTGAACTGGATAATCGAAGGTCAGAAGCAAAGACATTGGTTAACAGAATGGGATTAAATACATAAAGACGCACCACTCAAATCCGATCACATGGAAAAAGATACTGCTTGGTTTCATATTATTCTTCATATCTATTTGAAATTTGAGAATGTTGATAGGATGCAAAAAAAAAAAAAAAAAAAAAAAAAAAA
>NW_015505302.1:1452999-1457375 GCF_001515645.1 Sinocyclocheilus grahami
TATATATATATATATATGTATATATGGGCTATAAGATGTTATTCCCAATCTCCAAACACCGTGTCCACACCAGACGCGACGCGAAATAGAAATAGACGTTTATAATCTAATTCAGAAATATTAAACCTTTTAACATTATTAAAAGTACCTACTGAGTGACGGAAACGATCTTTGTCATAATAACAGGTGTTGGTTTGCAGTTTTAACGTTTGCTTATTTTTTTAAATATTATATCTGAAGTAAACCATCTGTTGTTGCTTTCAGTATGTCTATAAATGTCACGCAATATGATATTCAAACTCACATTAGACACATTTAACATTGAATAAAACACATAGCCTGAGATTATCATTGTCACAGGTTGTGTGTTGTTGTTCCAGCCGCAAAATGTTTGATATATATATATATATAAGTATACATATAATAAGAGCAAGGAGGGAAAAAAACACATTTTTTATTACTGCTATAAAATTCAGTATAGCTTTCAGCATCATATAACACACTGTATTTTTACCGTGTTCACATGAAATAAAACCAATCAAATATATTTAGGCCTTAATTAAATTACATGTAAACATATTTACAAATATTTATATTTATATTAAACATACTGATAAAAAAATGTATAGCCTGAATGCACGGATAAAAGCGTCTGCTAAATGCATACATTTAATTTAATTTGTAATTTATTTACAAAATATTTAATAAGCGCAAAACATATTTTCACGTTTTTATTATTGCTGTAAAGCTTTCAATATAGTGCATTTTTCTTCCATGCTGATATGTAACACAATATATGTTTACTGTGTTGACATCAAATCAAACGTACGCTGTAAAAAGCTTTCGCGTCCAATCAGCGTTTAGCTGTCGTGTCCATGGGGTGAAAGGTGACTACGGCGAGCTGAAGCGCTCAGAAAGAGCGGCGCTGAGTAAACAGTTCATTTGTGTCCGAAGAAATAATACGAGTATTCAAGCGTCATCTGTGCTTTATAGCAGGCGAGTAAATGTTATATTAGTCTAAGCTGTATTAAGAGGGAGGCAGAAAAGCGTTCAGGTGTCTGTGTAACGGGCAACGTCTACAAATGCTGTTTTTGCTCTTCCTGGAGTGTTCAGTGTTCATATCCATCTCTGTATTCTTCCACATGCTGAGCGTTGCTTGTATTTCATTTCTGATAGTAATGATGTTATTTGACTGCAGTCATTTTTCAAGTTCTTCCTTATGTCAGCCACATTTCTCATTAATGTCAGATTTGTAGATATCGTGTTTTTTATTATTATAGATATGTTGTATAATCTATTCAGTGCGATTCTCAAAGTGTGTGTGTGTGTGTGTGTGTGTGTGTGTGTGTGTGTGTTTTTAAGTGGGAGAACTTGCACAATTGGTGGCTGACTAAATACTTTTTTGCCCCACTGTATATAATGTTTTAAATATTTTAAAATTGGGTATTTCCTGCTGTAAATATTATGGCAAAATAGAAATATTAATGGTGCTATATTTTTGCACCTCACTGGGTATATAATGTCTTTCTGTATGTATATAAAGGCTGTTGGCAGATTTTCCTATAGATACCTGGTAGAATCACCACTTCTATTGAAAAGTTGGCATGAAAAGAAAATTCACCATATCTACTTTCTAAATGCATATTATAGATCTTGGTGTGAACAATTTATCCATGCATATGTTGTTTTTTTTTTACCTGATTTTTTGGACCTTCCACTGAAAACAACAGAAACATTTCTCCAGTCATTTAGTCTTAATAAACCCACCTCTGCAGGTTCATCTGACCCACATCTCCACATCCAACCATAACACCGTTGGACAGAACCAAGTCCCTGCCCTACATAATTTCTTTCATTAATCTGATCCATTTGGATGTTTGTCACAATACAAAAGAAAAGATCTGTCATTACTTGGGTCACAGTCACAGTTCACAGTTCTGTAGTTCACAGTAAGGTCACAGTTATTGACTGATGCCGATCATCTCAAAGTGCCTAATCCACCTGTCTGTAATTGAACCTTTCTTCTGTTCTGTTGTAGCCACATCATGGAGCATTTAGAAGGGGTGATTGAACAGCCAGAGTCGGACATGACGCCTCTTAATAAACCCGCCTCTGCAGGTTCATCTGACCCACATCTCCACATCCAACCATAACACCGTTGGACAGAACCAAGTCCCTGCCCTACATAATTTCTTTCATTAATCTGATCCATTTGGATGTTTGTCACAATACAAAAGAAAAGATCTGTCACTACTTGGGTCACAGTTCACAGTAAGGTCACAGTTATTGACTGATGCCGATCATCTCAAAGTGCCTAATCCACCTGTCTGTAATTGAACCTTTCTTCTGTTCTGTTGTAGCCACATCATGGAGCATTTAGAAGGGGTGATTGAACAGCCAGAGTCGGACATGACGCCTCAAGAGCTGCAGCTTCACTATTTCAAGATGCACGACTACGATGGCAACAATCTGCTGGATGGACTCGAGCTCGCCACTGCCATTACTCATGTTCATAGAGAGGTGAGTGCTCGAATTCTGAGCTTGACTTTATACCAGTTTAAAGTTTGAACATACCTACCCATTCTTTATTAATCATTTTATTGTTTTAATAATTTATTTATAATAATTTGATAATAGATAATTTTTTTATTTTATATGAGATTTAATATCTAATTTAATTAGAATTTGAGCTGGATTTTATAATCTAACCCCAAGTACACTTGTCCAAGCCTCTCTTTCTATCATTTGTCTTTTTTTTTTTTTATTATTCCATTTGATTAAAATTAAGATTGTCACCTGGTTTCCAGGAAGGAGGAGATGATAGCCAGCCAATGAAAGAAGAGGATCTCATCAACCTCATTGATGACGTCCTCCGAGACGATGACAAAAACAATGATGGCTACATCGACTACGCAGAGTTTGCCAGGTCTCTGGAGTGAAAGACGAGAGGAAGCGCCGCTGCCTTACTGTGAGATAATAAATAGATAATTTTTTTATTTTATATGAGATATTTAATATCTAATTTAATTTGAATTTGAGCTGGATTTTATAATCTAACCCCAAGTACACTTGTCCAAGCCTCTCCTTCTATCATTTGTCTTTTTTTTTTATTTTTTATTCCATTTGATTAAAATTAAGATTGTCACCTGGTTTCCAGGAAGGAGGAGATGATAGCCAGCCAATGAAAGAAGAGGATCTCATCAACCTCATTGATGACGTCCTCCGAGACGATGACAAAAACAATGATGGCTACATCGACTACGCAGAGTTTGCCAGGTCTCTGGAGTGAAAGACGAGAGGAAGCGCCGCTGCCTTACTGTGAATGCAGATTACCTCTGATGTACAAATCTCCAGCACATTCCTTCACGTGCGTGCGATTTCACAGGCGCAGTATATTCATGCTTCAATATAACCTGTATAAATGTCAGACAATGAAGTGGGTGAGGGTCATGAAGTGACGTGAGATGTTTTGTACGTATGCCATCAGTGTAACATGTATTCATTGTTGCACTCACATCTGCATATGTCTTGTCACAATGGACCTTAATGTATAAACTGCCAAATTTATCCACTGTAAACAAGCATAAATTGTTATTATTGAATAAATCCTTCGCAGTGACACTCTCCTGCAAAGCTGATTGTTAAATGAAGCTAAAGTGGAATATAATAATTGCTGCTCTGCTCATGAATGATGGCAAACATATGCTCCTTCTGCCTTAAAGGGATTATCACTGTTACTGTCATTATAAAAATACTCATTCAAAATGTTTTGAAATGACAGAATACTTTATTGGTGAGCACACACTTTATTGGTTTATCTTGATTTACATATAAATGTGCAATACGGGTGTTTGGAGATGTACATCTTAATGAATCCCTCTGTAGCCCTAATGTTGATTTGGATGATGTTATAAACAAGTGCCAGAATATTAGAAATATATTTGATGGTGTTATGCATTTCTAAAACAGGAATAGGAATTGGATCCTCCGAAACATCATGGTGCATTGATTTTTAGCTTGCTATTAGAGCCTGAATGTACACAAAATGTCATATAGGTCAATGACATGACGCTCATTTTGTCTGAATTTATTAATTTATTAGGAGATTTTAAATGTAATGTATCCATATAGTGACCTTAATACATTTCTCTTTCATGATGTTTTTAATTTTTAAATAAAACAAGACATTTTTTTAGGGCATAATTTTAAAATATATTAAACTAGAAAAGTTATTTTAAACTAATAATATTTCTCAATAAATGAGACCTCTTTAAAAAAAACATCGAAAAATCCTAATAATTCCAAACTTTCATCATGATGTTTTTATTTTAGTTTTCATTTTATTAAATTTTTTAGGGTATAAAGCAAAAAAAAAA
>NW_015505302.1:1457385-1466315 GCF_001515645.1 Sinocyclocheilus grahami
TGATGTAAACCGTGTAATTTATTTCGACCAAATCTGTAAATTGTCATCGATGACTGAAATGTAATTCAAATGTTCATTGGGTGTACTGTACATTTCATTCTGAGATCTGAGAATGACATAATAGTTCATAATAGTGCTTATTTAAAGTCTACAGTAGCCTATGTTCAGTGTGAACTGAACCTAGTTTAATAGTCACAGTGCAGTCTTGACAAAGGAAATCAGCATAAATGTAATTATTTTGTTATCTAAGTAAATATAGCAATAATTGAGAGAATATGTTCTGTGTGATTGCAACTAATAAAGACAGAAAATGTCAATCTTTCTTTGTCATTGAAAAACGTTTAGACTGTACCTGCTTGTATAAAATGGAAAATACAAGCGTTTACAGCACTTCCTCTAGTTCCAGTGACTAGTGGTTTCCAGTGCAGACACAGAGGCCACTGAGAGCACTGATGTGGTGGCTGGTCCGATGGTGCGCAGTTGATTGTACCAGTCATCAGGCTGTCTGGTGGCTTGAGATGGAGCAGGGCCGGAGGAGCAGGAGAAATGACTGCTGGAGGACGGGTGGGGTGGGTATGCTCCAGGGGGCAGCACTGAGGAGAATCGGGGGATGTGCTGCAGTGAATGAGGACACTGGTACTGCCAGCCCATGGCGGAGGAAGACACACACATGCTGCTGAAGAGAGGACCTCGTCCTGGCATCATTCCTACCGGCAGCACTTTGTGAGAGATACGATCCTGCTTCCCCTGCTTCCCCTGCTTCCCCTGCTTGGCACGCCGGTTCTGAAACCATACCTGTAGCGAGCGAAAGGCCGTAAGATACAGTAATCAGACAAGGGAGTCAAGGTTTGGCTGCTTAATATGGAAAGTTTCCAAGTTTCCAATGGCACTTTTCCACTGCATGGTATGGTTCGGTACGGTTCACTTTTGGGGGGGTTTCCACTGGATACAGTACCTGGTACCTGGTACTTTTTTTAGTACCACCTCGGTAAGTAATAAGCAAAGTAATTTGTGTGGTACAGCCAATTAGAACATACTGAATGTGAGAATATTGAACATTTTCAGATTCACAAAAAAATGTTTACCAATAAAATTCTTCATAACTGCTATTTTCTTCATATTTTCTTAAGAGTATTCAGTATTTTTTATTCTCGAACATTTCTAAATAATGTTCATTTTTTTTCTTCTTAAGACTGTGTTAAAGACAAAACGTAATTAAACAAAATAATTTGAATTGCTAAAAAAAATTGTAAATGAAAAAGTCAAAAATCATCATAAATAACCTCTTAAAAGTTAGGATAACCTCCAACTTGTCTTAAATCAATAAAAAAAGAAAGAAAGTAAGAAAGAAAGATGTTTCATTAATTTATTAGGTTGTTTCACTTATTGAGCATTACAACATAACACTAGCAACATAGGCCTATACAGTATATATATATATATATATATATATATATATATATATATATATATATATATATATATATATAATTATTACTCTGTAAAAAAATATTGCTTGAAATTGTAAATAAAACAAAGGTTTTCTTTCTACTTCCAAATTTCATGTTTAATTCGATGTGTTACCGATTCTTTGTCATTATTTGTAAACATTTACTAGTAATTTCTGAATTTTTGTTTCATAATTTTTTTTAAAGTGTAAATCAACTCAACTAGGGATCTCCTTTTTAATTGTATTGTTAATTGCGTAATTCCAAAACCAAAAATATAACTATAATAATAATAATAATAATAATATTTGAAGAAAAATACTGTTTTTTAAAAAATAAAATATTTAAACATTTTAGAATTTTTCAGAAGTTCCACTTAGCAACATCTTACGATTTTCTAAAGAATTTATCTCAAGAAATGTCTTAACTTATTTCTTAAGAAGATTTTCGTGAATCTATCCACAAAAATTTGGACAAATGTAGCAAGCATTATGAAGCAATGCTATCGCTCAATTCTAGTCACTGCTGGGTTTCCATTCACATATTTTGCTGTGTCACTGTAAATCGTTATCAGTGTGAACAATCCGAACATCCCTGGTTAGTGTAACTTAAACCTGCATGGGACCATTTAATTCAGCTGCATGTAACTGTATCAGTTCAACAGGTTAATTAGCATGTTAGCAAACAGGTGAGTTACCTGTATGCGAGCCTCGTTGAGTTTGGTGGCTCTCGCGAGCTCTTCTCTGTAGTAGATATCAGGATAGTGGTTCCGTCTGAAAGCTAACTCCAGCTTTTCCAGCTGCTCATTGCTGAAGTTAGTGCGGTGTCTCCTGCGGGATGGTGAAGGGTACGGTCTCACTCGTCCTCGGCCGCCCCGGACGCTCTCAGATGTCCCAGAATCTTTTCTTGAATGATTTTGAACATCTGCATCCAATAAGGTGAAACTCCAAGAGTTGAATTCATTATGAGAAGACCTTTTTGTCACAAACTGAAAGAGTCTTGACTCAGGTCTCTCTCTCTCTAGTTACAAGTAATTTCCTATTGACAGTGAGAGTTTCATCAACCACTGACACCTCTGAGATGTTGGATTTGTAGGTACACATCTCTCAAATAATGTTCCCTGAAGACGGAGGATTTAAAAGCCTTAGTGCTTCCAAACAAACGTCCAGGAACTCAAAAGACAGCCGGCTTTGCCACCTAAACTCAATATCGTGAGAGAGAGGCATGCCAGGGCCCTGAGGATTACTCTCAGTTTAGGCAAACAATGGCCACAAAAAGTCACTAATTTGTCAAATTGTGGGACTCTTGGTTTCCAGGTCCTATTTACAACATTAGGGTAAAGAGAGTGCATGAAACCTACCTTAGTTTGGATTTTTGAATGTCATACTGCGCAGTGTTATTTTTGTATCACTTATATACTATTATAATATAACGTAGACTATATATATATATATATATATATATATATATATATATATAGGTTTATATATTATAGTTTATAGTTTTAGTATTTTTTTGTGTTTTAGATGTATTTTATGTCAATATAGGTTTTTTATTTATTAAGTTTTAGTTTTTATTTGATTTAGTTTTAATTAGTTTTTTTATTACTTAAACTAATAACTTAAACTCATTTAATTTCAGCTTCTTGCCAAAGCAACATTTCTCATTTCCATTTGTATACATTTTATTTTATTTCAGTTAATGTTTATTTTATTTCAAGTAATATATATATATATACATATATATATGTATATATATATATATATATAGATAGATAGATAGATAGATAGATAGATAGATAGATAGATAGATATCTTAATCCCTCTATTTCACCTTTTCTAATTTAAGATGTTCAAAACAGCTTATATTTTATTTTTAGCATTACCATTTTTGAAAATTGCCATTGCAGTATGATATAATTTTTGTGATGCTCCTCATTTGTAAGCTGCTTTGGTTAAAAGCATCTGCTAAATGACTGAACTGTAAATATTTTGTATCAGTATTTCAAATGCAATATTCTTACCTGCACTTGAGCTAACCGTGACCTCAGACTGATTTTCAGAGAACTGTTGCTGAGGTTTGTCTGCGTCCATTTCAAACTCTCTCTGGTCTGCAGGCAGGATTCCGGTTTGACCTCCGTCCTAACCGAACTCTGCTTTTTCACCGCTATCTAGTGTGACATCATAGAGCAGTCACACCTCTCACCCAACTGCTCATTGTGATGCTGAAGCCCACAGTAACATGTACCTGTTACTGTCAGCATGAATTGTAAAATAAAACTGTCATTTATTTAGTACTGTTGACATAATACCGGCAAGTATTTGTGAGTAAAAACGTTCCTAATACATCTGGGTCTCAGTGGTGCAGTGACAATTTGAATAATAATATTGGAATGCTGGAATATTGGACTTTTAAATCTGAGATGAAAATTGTATTTGACTATTTTCACCACCAGAGGGAGAGTAAACAAAAGAAATAGACACAAGAGGAAACGGTCTCTGGATCTCATGTGAGCACAAAAGCAATACAAAGCAAACTAGTATTTCATTTTCAACAATAAATATTGAATTATATTTGGGATCTGAGACCATAGCATATTTTGATTACTTCATGTTTTGAACATGTTTTGTCATCATCACACATTTTTGACAAGTGATTAAAATAAAAGATTAGTCCACATAGCAGCATATTCTGATTAAAGGATATAATCAGAATAATCAGGAATCAGGAATAGTTCACCCCAAAAAACATGCTGAAAATGTACTCACCCTCAAGCCATTCAAGATGTGGATGAGTTTGTTTCTTCATCAGAACATTTTTGGAAAAATTTAGCATTACATAACTTGCTTATCATCCTCTGCAGTGAATGGGTGCTGTCAGAATGTTTCTCATAAACACGCAGCTTTTCACTTCCCATGTTGTTAACTGATGGTCTGGAGTCGTGTGTTATTACATTATTTTAAATGAGTCTACCCCCCAAGATTACTGTTATAAACACGAGCTGCATCCAAAAGGTAAAGGGGAAGGTGTTGCTACAATTTATAGTAATATTTTCAGTATTTCTCAGAAGTCTGGTTTCAAGTATGATTCATTTGAAGTAATGGTGCTTCATATACTGTAACATTATCCAGAGAAACAAGTGCTAACGATAAATCCCCTGTGACGTTTGTGCTGGCTACTGTATACAGGCCACCAGGGCACCATACAGACTTTATCAAAGAATTTGCTGATTTTCTATCCGAGTTAGTGCTGGCTGCAGATGAAGTCTTAATTATTGGTGATTTTAATATCCATGTTGATAATGAACTCCATTGGGGTTAGACAACACGTGTCAGGGCCTACTCAATGTCGTTCTTTAGATTAAATACTGTCACGTGGAATTGATGTTAATGGCGTTGAAATTCTGCAGCAGAGTGATGATATCTCGGATCATTATCTAGTCTCGTGTGTATTCCTTATAGCTAAAGCTGCAAATTCAACTCCTTGTTACAAATATGGTACAACCATCACTTCTACCACAAAAGACTGCTTTGTAAATAATTTTCCAATAGATCAGAAAAACTTTATGGTGTAACAGAAACTATTGACACTCTCTCTTTTCTAAGACTTTAAACACGGTCGCTCCTTTACGCTTAAAGAAGAAGGAAAACTGTCCGAAACCGTGATATAAGGAGCACACTCCCGCCCTAAAGAGAGCTGCCTGAATGGAACGCAGCTGGAAGAAAACAAAACTAGAGGTATTTCATATTGCATGGCGGGAAAGTACTTCTACTTACAGAAAAGCTCTAAAAACTGCTAGATCTACTTTCTTTTCACAACCCCAGGCATTTATTCAATACAGTGGCTAAATTAAAGAAAAATAAAGCATCAACAGACGCAGACATTTCCCAACAGCACAGTAGTAATGACTTTATGAACTTCTTTACTTCCAAGATCAGCCGTCAGCCACAGTATCGCATCAGATGCACTATAGATCCGCTGAGGAATAATTCCACTCATTCTCTGCTATAGGACAGGAAGAATTGTATAAACCTGTCAAATCATCAAAACCTACAACATGTATGTTAGACCATATTCCATCTAAGCTACTAAAAGAGGTGCTTCCAGAAGTCATAGATCCTCTTCTGAATATTATTAATTTGTCAATGTCATTCCGATATGTCCCCAAAACCTTCAAATTGGCTGTTATTAAGCCTCTCATTAAAAAAAACACAACTTGATCCTAGAGAATTAGTTAATTACAGACCAATCTCCTTTTCTGTCAAAAATTCTAGAAAAGGCAGTATCTTATCAGCTATGTTCCTTCTTATAGATATTTAGAGGACTTCCAGTCAGGATTTAGACCGTATCATAGTACTGAGACTGCTCTTATCAGAGTTACAAATGACCTGCTCTTATCATCCGTTCGTGGTTGTATTTCTATATTAGTGCTACTGGATCTTAGCGCTACATTTGACACTATCAACTACAACATTCTTTTGAGTAGACTACAAAATGATGTTGGCATTAGTGGAATTCCATTGTCATGGTTCAAATATTACTTATCTGACCATCATCAGTTCATAGCAGTGATCATATCGATCACAAGTACAGTATGGAGTGCCACAAGGCTCAGTACTAGGACCGTTGCTTTTCACACTTTACATGTTACCCTTGGGAGGTATCATCAAGAAACATGGTGTTAGTTTTCGCTGTTATGCTGATGATACTCAGCTCTATATTTCTTTGCGGCCCAACAGAACTATAACGGAATGCATAGTTGATATAAAAAACTGGATGACTAGTAATTTCCTACTGTTAAATTCTGAAAAAGTTTTAATTATTGGACCAAAAACCTCTTCATGTAATAGACTAAATCACTGTCTAACACTTGATGGCTGCTCTGTTAATTCTTTGTCATCAGTTAGGAACCTAAGGGTGCTAATTGATAGCAACCATGCATTTGTAGCATTTGTAAAACCTCAATTTTTGTATCTTAAAAATATATCTAAATTACAACCTATGCTCTCAATGTCAAATGCAGAAACGTTACTTCATGTGTTCATGGCCTCAAGGTTAGATTTTTGTAATGATTTATTGGGTGGTTGCTCTGCACACTTTATGAACAAACTCCAAAATGCAGCAGCTAGAGTTCTTACTAGAACCAGGAAGTACTACCATATTAGCCCGTCTCTGTCAACCCTGCACTGGCTCCCTATAGTTTTTATCAGCTGTTTGGACTCTCATTCTGACCATCAATCTACTTTTCTCGAAAAGCTATGTTTCTCTAAAAAGTATGTTTCTGCATGAATTTCTGCATGAAAATACATATTCACACAAATTCACCACGTTTGGCAAAATATAAAATAGTTTTGAATGTGTTCCAAAATACAGTTTTTCTTCTTTTTAACTAAACATTTAATCAGACTCTAAAAAGTATGTTTCTGCATGAAAATACATATTCACACAAATTCACCACGTTTGGCAAAATATAAAATAGTTTTGAATGTGTTCCAAAATACAGTTTTTCTTCTTTTTAACTAAACATTTAATCAGACTATTTGTTTGTCAAGCATGAATAATCGGATTGGTTCTGCAAGACCAGACTGAAGAGCTCTGGCAGACGGGATAAAAGTCAGTCAGGCCTCAGAATCAGAGACATGGCAAGTATGAGTGTCATCTTTGCCAAGGTGGGTGACTTAGTGTTCCTGAGAGAGTCTAGTCAACCAGACCCGGACTGCCAGGTTATACCTGTTCTTTTCCACAGCTGAAACATGATTTATTCAAGAAGAAAATAAAGTGAGCTGCATTCACATGCTATTCACTCACCTTAACATAAAACCTTGACATAATGAACCTTTTGCTCAGAGATTGCTGAGGTAATGATGGCTGAATATAGACACACCTGTCCTGCAGAGAACCAGCAGATCCTACTCAAGATCCGTCGGTCTATCTATCTATCTCTCTATTGTAACGGGTTGAAGAATCACACGATAAGTAATCTCAACCAGGTGCTCCTCGCTTGTTTCCAGGGCGACGCGGATGAAGCTTCGGGAGGCTTATCACACTCCCCTCCCCCCCTCCCCCAAAAAGCGTCGTCCTGGTGCTGGAGCGCGAGGAACCATTGGGTCACCCTGGCATTGGTATCTTTGGCGCGGGCCATCCACTGAAGGGGTGCGTGGTCCGTGACCAGGGTGTCCTCCACTGCTGGTGTCCATTGTACCTTCTCTGGCTGCCCCTTCCTGGGCAAGTCTGTCAGGGAGGCGGCTAAAGAGGAGAAGTTGGGGATGAAACAGCGATAATACCCCGCCAACCCTAAAAAGGCTCGTACCTGGGTCTTGGTCTCGGGTCTCGGAGCAGAGCGTACCGCCTCCACCTTCTTCTCCTGCGGCCGAATGAGACCCCCGTCCCATATGGAAACCCAGGTACTTCGCCTCGGAGAGGGCAAGGTTGCATTTGCGAGGGTTGACGGGGAGTACAGCCCTCCAGAGCTCTGAGAGCACCCTCCGTAACCAGTCCAGGTGGTCTTCCCATGCCTCGGAGTGGATCACAACGTTGTCCAGATAGGCCGTGGTGTAGGCCTGATGGGGCCGCAACAGGATGTCCATCATCTGGTGGAACGTGGCGGGTGCCCCGTGGAGGCCAAAAGGAAGGGTTCGGTACTGCCAGTGGCCACTAGGGGTAGAGAAAGCAGTCTTAGGTTTGGCATTCTCAGAGAGGGGTACCTGCCAGTAGCATTTGGTGAGGTCCAACCAGGTGCTGCAGCTCCCTCTTCTGGGCAGCCGAGAGGTGGGGGTTGACGTCAACAACCACGGAATCAGAGATGGCGAGGGCTGCGAGCTGATCTCTAGTCCGCATCCACTTCTTCAGGAGGTTAATGTGGTAGAGCTGCTCGGCTCTCCTCCTTCCTGGCTGACGCACCCGGTACGTCACCGGCCCAATCTTCTCCAGCCCTATATAGGGACCCTGCCAGGTGGCCAGGAATTTGCAGGCCGCATTGGGGACTAGGACCATGACTCGGTCTCCGGGCTGGAACTCCCGTGGCCGGGCTGCCCGGTTATAGTGGCGCTGTTGGGCCTGTTGCGCCTTTGTCAGGTGTGACCCGGTCGATCCTTTCCCTCATCTGTTTTACATGCTCGATGACAGAGCGATGGGCTGCCGGCTGCTGCTCCCAGGCTTCCTTTGCCACATCCAGGAGGCCGCGGGGTTGCCGGCCAAAGAGGAGCTTGAAGGGGGTGAAGCCAGTTGAGGCCTGCGGGACTTTGCGGATCCCGAAAAGGACATAGAGGAGCATCAGGTCCCAGTCGCGTTTATCCTCCGTGACCACCCGTCTCAACATCTGCTTGAGCATTTGATTGAAGCATTCGACCAGTCCGTAGGTCTGGGGATGGTAGACATTTGATTGAAGCATTCGACCAGTCCGTAGGTCTGGGGATGGTAGACCGTGGTCCTCAACTGCTTCACCCGCAGCAGCCGGCAGAGGTCAGCCATTAGCCGGGACAT
>NW_015505302.1:1466505-1466896 GCF_001515645.1 Sinocyclocheilus grahami
CTCCTGGTCGCGGGGTCCCCCCCCGCGCACGCCGCTCCTGGACCACCCTCCGGGGAAATGGCGGCGCTCGCTCCCCAGCATCCCGGTGTTGGGCCGCATCAGCCAGCTCGGAGGTGGTGGTTGGGTTCCTCATCCCCACTGCCTGTCGGTGGGATCGGTGAAGGTCTCGGAGGATACGGTCAATCACCATGCGCTCCCCCACCTGTCCAGCCGATGGAGCCCCCTCCAGCAGCCAGTGCTGCGCGAGTCATGTGAGTTTGGCGGCCTGGGCACGGGCCGGCAGATGGGGCTTATACTCCCACTCGTGGAAGTGCTGGACTGCACAGATAGGGGATCACCCCAGGCTGGCTAGGATTTCCTTCTTGACCTCCTTATATTGATTGGCGGAGGC
>NW_015505302.1:1468963-1472855 GCF_001515645.1 Sinocyclocheilus grahami
TCTAACTATCTATCTGTCTGTCTGTCTGTCTATCTATCTATCTGTCTATCATGTTCATCCATCCATCCATCCATCCATCATCTATCTATCTAGCTACCTATCTATCTATCTGTCTGTCTGTCTGTCTGTCGTCTGTCTTACACATTCCTTCAATTTTTTTCTCTTTTTCTTTTAAAGTTAAACGATAAAGATATTGAAATACGTACATGTGAATTCTTAACTATGAAAGCACATATATTAATATGTTCTTGTTATTGTCATATAGACACATTCTGCTGTTCATATTGAGTAGAATTAGTAAGACTTCTTCTGTACTAATATTCTGACTCAGACTAGACCCGGTACAGAACTGGGAGGAGATTCTGCCTGTGAGGCCCAATTTAACCACAACCATACCCTCACATGCACAGACTTGCACACATACAGAAATATACAAGCATACATGTGCCTGCAAAATTTTATTGATACTCAGAGAGGACTTTCTCTTCTCCCAATTTCCTGGGGTGAATTCTGCCTGGCTATCCTTCAGCCCTGATGGAAGGAATGTAACCCCACACGCTCTGCCCTGTCTTGGTGGCTTGCATGTCTGCGTATGTGTGCGCACATACAAATAATAGGGTGATAGAGACACAGATTCACTTTTTTTTTTCATTTACTAAGGAAACAGCAACAATATAAAAAGATATGGCATTATTTTCCAAAAAACAGATTAGCAATATAAGAATGAACAGTACTTTTGACAAATATGTTTAGAATGGTGTCTAAAATGTTGTTTTATTCTACCTACAATGGAATCCTATCATATCTTAAGAAAACTATATGTAACATAAAATAAAATATATAATATAAAATATAATACATTTCAAATTAATTGATCACTGCTACACTTATCTGCTATGATGAAATATTTGCAATATATATGTTGCTTATAAGCAAAATGAATAGTACTTTTGATAAATATGTTTAAAATGGTGTCTAAAATATGGTTTTATTCTATCTATAATGGCCTCCTACAAATACATCTACTATAATATAATGAAATAGCAATATTTAGGTTGCTTGAATAAAATATTCTGTCAGAATACACAGCTATTTTTTCTTTTTTTAAAAAAGTTTTTTATTTTTTAACTTTTACATTTTTAAATTTAAAATGTCTTTTTTTGAATTTTATTTCATTTAATTTTATGGTGTTGTTACAACATCTGTCAGCAGTGTCAATTGCCATGCTACCAGCCAAACTTTACCCCTTAGTTGCCCCTCATGGTGTCTGCCATGTTGAGATCACATGACCAGCTAAATATCCCTCATTTTATCTCAGTAACCCCCCATTATCGGACCCTTTGAGTTGGGGAATAAACTACTCAAGAGAGACAAACATACCTGTGAGAATAAGGTATTTCTACAATGGTATTTGAAAACTGGTATTGGCCATAAAAATAAAAAAAAGACTTGTTAGTGCACTGGAGACTGAATGTTCTTAACTGATTACAGTTGTTTTTGTGGTTTGTGAAAATGTCATTTTCGTGCAGTCTCGCACACATGGTCATCATGAAAGGCCTCAGTGCTCTAACATCAGACAAATATCTTTGAACCGTACTGGACAGATTTGTGTCTTGCCAACATGTATCTCTTTGGTGACTCTCCCATTCATTTGTACATGAGAACACAGACTTGTGTGCAAGGTGAAAGAGAAAGTTTTATCAATGGAGACTTGTGCGATAATAAACAGGTTTATATCTATAAAGGAGAACTTTATTAGCCTATAAAAGCTGCTCCCAGTACAGCTAGACAGGCAGTTATCCAGTTGTCTGCGTTCCCCCTCCCACATAGTATACACTTCTCCAGGCGCGAGAGGGAAAGCAGATGTATAGTCTGCTGAGGTTTGCTAGTGATGTGCAAACTCTTATGTCTGGGGCACGAAGTGCTGTAAGTGAGTGGGACAGTGGAATTTTCACTTGTCCCAGCAGTCTTGACCTCTCAGTATATCCTTGTGGCTGTCTGGAGAGAGAGAAGAGACACAGGTGCTTCCACGGGATATCAGATGGGGCTGCACGAAACAGGACACCACCGTCGCTCCCAGGCATCCAGACAACACCTCGGCAAATCTACCCAGCCAGACAAACTTGTCAACAATTCGCACACACACATCATGCCAGCTCTGGCTCATTTTCAGGCACTTTCCAAAACAGAAAAGGGGAGAGAATGATTATTTTTTTTACTCATGTAAAAAGCCACCACCACAACACTAGGTTGCTAGATGGCCTGAATCAAAATAGCCCATTCGAAAACCTCTATAGGACTATTTTGGGGGCTATTTTATAGTCCCACAACCAAAATTAATGCATTCGAACACTTAAAAAAGTAACAGCCCACTTCTATTATATGTCAATGTTTTATATTTAGGGCAACGGTTTTGTAAAACTCATGATAATCATCATAATAATAAGCTGTGTCCCAATTCAGGGGCTGCATTCTTTGAAGTCCGCATTCAAAGAACAACTGTGTCACTGCGGCACAACGAAAGCTGTCCCAATTCAAAAAGCTCCCTCAAAATGCAGCCTCAAAGTGCGTCCTTCGTTTACCAGGCAACGACGGATATAACGAATGGATCCTTCATGGCCCAGATTATCCCAAGATTCAATGCACACCAGTGACAACAGGATCTTTTAAAGAAATTGCTGGGTTACACTTTTAAATGTAAATATTGCGTTTCAGTAGTTCAAATGCATTTTATAGATAGTTTATGTTTTTTGTATGTACATAAATGAACAAGGGTGAAGATATTTAAACAGGCTCTAAACCCGTTTTGTTTTCAGACAGTTTCCAATCCAGTACAAACATTACTGTAGCTCATCAACGGCAGCTGTCACATTTGCTAGGCAACTAGAGCAATCCTCTATAGGCTACCACCCCATTTAACAATGCTCGGTTCGGCCTTTGTGGACTTCAAAGGTCCCGACTTAGAAGTCCTCATCCATTGCAGCCTCTGACTTGGGACACAGCTACAGTAACGCTTGTCTTAGCAAGCACCGCTAACTAACGTAAATGCTAGTACCTCTGCAGAAACCGCGAAGCTGTCAGAAGTGTCCGAAACCGCATACTGTCAGAGTAGGTACTACATTTGATTTTTGAACTTAATTTGCGACCATTAAAAAAAAGTATGTTGTCATTAACATGTGACCTACAGTGCCGGCTGTGTTGCTTTACTGCCATTCATAACTCCTCTCTCTTGGCCTCATGGGATAGTAAAGTGTCCATGTGCACTTCAGAATCTCGAAAGGTAATCTGGGCACATTTCGTCTACTGTTTCGTCTACTCACAGGTAGAGTGTGGAGCTTCTACCTTTTATCACACGCACACTTCTGCTGGACCTTCTTTATCCTAGTGGTATAAGTGTTTATACTGCCGCCTATAGGTGTGGATGAATGCAGCTTGATTATTAAATTCTGCTGGTTTACAGCGAAGCTGTTTATCTTTATCTTTGTATCTTTTCTCTTCAACGCTTACTAAACAAATTAATAAAATGAACCTTCTTAGCTTCATTTATAACAAAGTTTCACAAATTTAGTGTTTCATGCTGGTGATGTTTCTGTTTCTGACTCAACTCAACATGTTGGGTCTGTATTGACTAATGATGAATCACATAACTTCAGCTGCACTTGAAAATTTAGCTTCAGTTTGCTCACATTTTCTCCTAGTGTAGATATTGAATTAGATTTATGTCATAAATGTTCATAAAACAGCATTAAATGCAAACTATGCTGGTTCTGCAGACACCTACAATGTCAATCACAGGATCGCCAATTAGTCAACTTTTTTCTGTTTAGTCAATGATAACTAGTAGAAACAAGTAGTCTTTGTGCCGCTTGACGTGGCATTTGTCCTTGCTCTG
>NW_015505302.1:1473039-1476684 GCF_001515645.1 Sinocyclocheilus grahami
CTGAACATGTGTACAATTGTGTTTATTTCTCAATGAAGACATTCCCAGTTCACTTAAAGAACATAGGCCATAATTTCTTCCACCCTCAAAAGCCCTCAGTACATTAGAGTGAAATCAGCCCAGAGGACCAGGGACTGGCATGACAGTCAGCCATTCTAAACTGCAGCCACAGCACAGCCCTCTGCGGTGAGTAAGTGTGTGTGTGTGTGTGATGTTTGTGTGTACGAAAGGGAAAATAATATGTCATTGTGGGTACTCATTGGTTGCGGGATTAATTAGAACAACATCTTCATTTTTGTGCAAATCTCCCATCATGCCAACCACCACAACCACACACTCACAACTAAAGCAAGAAGCATTACATTCATACTTATATATGACATACAATCCTACATCTAAAATATAATGAAACACTGAACAGGCCCCAAAAATAAAATTTTCAAGGCTCTTTGTTTTTGGTACTTGACAGTAGTTTCGTGTAGCCAGACTTTTGAATATCATCATAAAATCTAGTCCACATTGCAGCTTGCTCCAGCCAAGAACCTCTTAGACAGGAAGAGACTGTTTGTTTCCTTTTTGCATTCCATTTACGTGTGGGTTCATCCAAAATAGTTGAGAGTCAATAGTTGACTCATTTAAATAATTGCACAGCAATACAAACAAACTCTGAACATTGTTAAAGATCTAATATCACTTACCTGACAAATACAGTTGTTCCTCAAGCACACTGAATCAACCTGGTAACTTGCAAGCATGACTTACTGACTTGTTTCCAGACAGACTTTTACACCAAAAATATTTGAGCTGCCAATTTTTAGATTGTGCTGTCTGGATTTGTACGCTGTATTAATCAGGCCAGTGAACAGACTGTGGCCGGTCTGACTAAGACATTTTGAGACAATTTGAGTAGTAACAGGAATTTTGGCACTATAAAACTTTGAAAACTATAAAATCCTGTTTCCACCTCAAAGTAAAAATAAAAAAGGATAAAAAAGGAAATCTTTTTCAAATAAGAAACAAATAATAATAATGTTGCAATTGTTAGATATAGTCATTGTGAGACGTAATTTTGAGAAATAAAGATGCAATTGTGAGATATCTAGCCACAATGATAATATCAATAATACATAGTCATGGGATACAATGTCTTAATTCTAAGTCTTAATCTAAGTCTTAATTCTAAGAATTAAAGTTGAAATTGTGAGACAAAGTCGCAATTATGAGATAGTCACTTAGTGAGGTATGAAGTCTTCTTTGTAAGAAATAAAGTCACAATTGCGAGATATAGTCACTTTGTGAAAGAGTCACAAATTTTGAGAAATAAAGCTGGAATTGTCAGATAATAAAGTCGCAATTGTGAGATATAGTCACTTTGTGAAATATAATAATCACATATTTTCATTAATAAAGCTGCAATTTTGAAATATAGTCAATTGTGAAATATAGTCACATTAAGAGAGCTAACATCTCAACTCTTAGAAATAAAGCTGCAATTAACTTAATTATTCTTGTCTGGGGCAAAAATAGGCTTCAATAAAAATCTCTGCAATTACAGTCATCATATCAGTTCAGCTAAACAGTGGGCAAAAATATTGTAATTTAATAACTGAATATATGCAATCCCTAGCTGTCAATGTCTACAACAGGAGTGTCTTGAAATAACAGAATACTTAGCAAATGATGTCATTCTGTGTTTGCTCTGATGTATTATAGATTTGAGTAGCAACAGTTACTAGGTAGCTGTTTAAGGACATGACTGTGGGCGCTTGTGCAGAGAACAACCATGCATGCAATTCTCAATGAACCAGAACTGACTTGGCAGTTTCTCTCTCTCTAACTCTCTCCCTCCCTCTTTGCCACATTCTCCCAAATTTCTGCTGAACTTTGCCCTTTGCAGACTCATGCCAAGCCACAACGAACCTATGGAGGTCATGATGTCATTCTGAAGTGAGAACGCTTAGAAAAAATAAAAGAGAAAGCAAGACTGTGGAATAAATCTATAAAAGAGGGAGTGAATCAGGAAATAGCTCTCGGTTTGGGAAACACATAGAGCGAGAGGGAGCTTTGCCACAATTTAAATTGAAACAGGGTTTGAGAAAAAGCAGGGAGGAAATAATGTGAAATGGAAAGGCAAAAGAACAGCGGCGGGGTTAGCAGTCGACTTCGATTTGAATCGGTTTTGTTTTTTTTTGTTTTCTCCTCATTGCGCCCCTCGTCCTGCACCTCCTCTCTCTCGCATGCTGCCGTGCCTGGCGCTCTCGCTTTACGCGTTTTTAATGGGTGTCTTCCTAATAAGGCTTTTACTGCAGGAAATTTCAGCACACCACATTGCGTGAGGCGACGAAAAGCTCCATTCTCGGCTGGGCTCAGCACCGTGCCAGGCTGCCTCACGCTTGCCAGAGAGGAAGGGAGGTGAGGGGGATGGGGTAGTGGTGTGGGTCCCGTGCCAACATTACAGCTCTGCAGTTGTTGTTTTTTCTCTGACAATAGCAAGTGTGACCAAGCTACTGAGAAACCCAAAACGACAGAACGGCAGGGGCGAGCAGACACTTTTCTGGACACTCCAGTGTTAAGTCGCTTTCATTTGCACTGCTGCTCTCCAGGTTTTTGAGGTTTTACAGTGTCTTCAGCTGTGTCAGTGTGAGCAAGGCAGCTTTTTTTCTTCTTTTTGCTCATTTCCACCCTCTTCCTTCTTATTTCTCATAGTTTGTTTTGTCAGATTTCCAGCACTCTATGTGAGGCCTTTTTTCTCACCCTTCTCTATCCCATCAGCCCCCTCTCTTTTCTTTTTTGTTGCTCTATTCCCCCCATTCCACTCACAAAATTGTGCTGTGGTCGAGAAGCGGTTAAATAGGAATAATATTTGCTGTACTTTGCCGCCTTCCTGGTCCTATTCTCCTCTAAGAACGAGCCTTATTTTTAGCTGCATGCAGGGTTTGGTCATTTCCTGCGGCTGGTTTCGTGTGACGTTGGGACTTTAAAGGAGGTGCTCACGGTTATAGTGCTTGTCCAAATGATGTGATCTGTGACTGGTGGTTCATTTAGGCTTAGAGCAGTAGTTGATGGGTAAGGCAAAGCTAGATCTGTGTTTAAGACTATTGTTAGTGTCTGAAGTTTGCGCCTGCAGGCAGATCCGGATGTACAGGTGCATCTCAATAAATTAGAATGTCGTGGAAAAGTTCATTTATTTCAGTAATTCAACTCAAATTGTGAAACTTGTGTATTAAATAAATTCAATGCACACAGACTGAAGTAGTTTAAGTCTTTGTTTTTTTTAATTGTGATGATTTTGGCTCACATTTAACAAAAACCCACCAATTCACTATCTCAACAAATTAGAATATGGTTTATGCCAATCAGCTAATCAACTCAAAACACCTGCAAAGGTTTCCTGAGCCTTCAAAATGGTCTCTCAGTTTGGTTCACTAGGCTACACAATCATAGGGAAGACTGCTGACAGTCTTCTGACAGTTGTCCAGAAGACAATCTTTGACACCCTTCATGAGGAGAGTAAGCCACAAACATTAATTGCCAAAGAAGCTGGCTGTTCACAGAGTGCTGTATCCAAGCATGTTAACAGAAAGTTGAGTGGAAGGAAAAAGTGTGGAAGAAAAAGATGCACAACCAACCGAGAGAACCGCAGCC
>NW_015505302.1:1476748-1477386 GCF_001515645.1 Sinocyclocheilus grahami
ATTTAATACACGAGTTTCACAATTTGAGTTGAATTACTGAACTAAATGAACTTTTCCACGACATTCTAATTTATTGAGATGCACCTGTAATATGGAGTGAAAAGTATTAATCACCGTTACCAGGAAAATATCCACCCATAACTCCACAGAAGAACATAGAGTTCATGCTTTAAAGGGGTCATATGATGTTGCTAAAAAGAACATTATTTTGTGTATTTGGTGTAATGAAATGTGTTTATGCGGTTTAAGGTTGAAAAAAACACATTATTTTCCACATACTGTACATTATTGTTTCTCCTCTATGCCCCGCCTTTCTGAAACGCGTCGATTTTTACAAAGCTCATCGGTCTGAAAAGCGAGGTGTGCTCTGATTTGCCAGCTATCCAGTGCATTGTGATTGGCTGAATACCTCAAGCGTGTGACGGAAATGTTACGCCCCTTACCATACTGTGATGCCTTGTCCGGCCGGAGCGACGAGACAAAAACATTAAAACCCATTCTGTCAGGACCACTATCGTCAAAATGATAGATACTTAGCATAAAGTTTGGTTTGGCGGTATGGTTCTGTTCTGGGCAAAAACCTCCCTGCCCATCCATGCAGCCTGTCATGAATGAGCAGGGAGAGCAGCAATAATAAC
>NW_015505302.1:1478213-1506457 GCF_001515645.1 Sinocyclocheilus grahami
TAATTTGCTCCGGAGCAAGCTGAAAAGCTGCTGAATAATACTGAATACAGCTTATATAGAAATGCCGCGATAGGTGTCATTTTCCTATAGGTAGATGTGATCAGCTGAGAATCAGCTGATGCAAGCTTGACTCACGTGACTTGCCAGAACTAACGCTAAAGCTTAATTTATAAACGAGGCATTTGTTGCCTCCAGTGGGTACATAATTACGGATTATAATGACTTATACTGTCTTTTTACGCGTTGCATGGCATCATGCTGCGTAAACATAAAACCATGTCTGCATTTGTGATCTGAGAAATTACAAACTACAAATGCTACTCTACACTGCTCAAAACTCACGTTTGAATCATCAGTGGCAAATTCGTTAAATATAAAAAAACGTACTTACAGTCTGTGAGTCAGAACAGTCGGCATTGTAGGCTACTCTACCAGGATCAGGAAACAGTCCTCCATAAAATGCGCTGGACACATCTGAATATTTGGGTTGAACTGTTCTGGAACAATGTTGTAAATACAACTTAACCACTGATTTCTAGTCGTGTCCTCTTTTGGAAGACCAAACAAAGTAGTTTTGCTTTCACAGTGAAACATATCGTCACACACGGCAGGCTAGAGTGAGCGGAGGTGGGCGGGCTTGCGGCAACCTCATGTGACGACTCCGGGCTGGACCCCACTTCGTCCACGGTGAAAGCCGATCCGGCCATCCACACAGCGAAGTTGCTGTGGATCCTCAGCGACCAGCACGGATCAGCTCCAGGCATGACGAAGCGGATATCTTCCTCTTTTGGAAGGCCAAACAAAGTAGTTTCGCTTTCACAACAAAACACAGCACCTTCACGACATGGCAGCGGCGGCAACAACAATACTACAGCGAGAATAAAAGTTACGCCTTCTTTCTTTGCGTGAACATTTAGGCGACGTTATGCAAATTTTCCCACATCGTGAAGTAGGTATGTGGGGGCGTGTTAGAACGAGCTGTTTTAGGTAGGTGTGGCTGACTCTTAACTTTTATAAAGAATATCTATTTGGATTTGAGACTTTAGTCTTTGCAACTTTACAGATCTTCTTTATGCACCAAGAGCTTGTAACACTCCAAAGAGAAAGGAAAATTTTAAATCGCATCATATGACCACTTTAAGAAGTAAACTTACTTTGATGTGTTAGCTAACATAATAAAGCCCATATAAAGTACTTGAATATAATTCAATATTACATTTAAAGTTAATATATTTTAAATGCATTAAATTTGCAACTTGATTGTTACAAATGTGTAATTGCAAGCATTTAAATACATACAAGACATACAAGTTTCAACAGAATTTGACAGTATATTTCAGCCATCATAAATGCTTGTCACTACATTTGGCAGTACACTTTAACAATATGTCAAAGACATTACAAGTAATTATTAAATTACATATAAAGATGTACCTAAGTACTAATTTTACAACTCTAAAGTTCAGTTAATTGCATTTAATAAATATTTAAACTATAATAATCTATAATGTATAATATTTTTATCTATAATAAATTTTCAATTTTCAGTTAACAGCTAATTTTACCACTCTAAAGTTCAATTAATTGCATTTAATAAATATTTAAACTATAATACATTTCAAATTTAAATTAACATGCATTTACGTGCCCTGAAATGTTGCATTCAGTTGTCATTATAGTTTTAAGTATATTACTTCCATAAAAATTACACTTTCAATAAGTGTGCTAAAGTGTACTTCTTTTTCAAAAGGGTAAGTTGCCAAAAAATTGAGTTTTGAAAAAGCTATAGTAATCATAAAAGTATCTTAAAAGTAGTCCACACTACTTTTGCATTACACGAGTACAAATTACATTTTGGTATTAATGACAGCAAACCTGCCGTGACATATTGAAGCACCTTAAATCAGATTTTAAGAGCTCTGACAGGTGAAGAAAAATGTGGACAATATATTTTTATTTTCTTTACGACAAGAGACAATAGGTGCGTTCGACTTGAAGCATGGCTGCAGACGGCAGTCAACGAGAGTAGCCGCTTGCAGTCGGTGGCGGAGTTGAAAGCGGAGCTGTCAAGCCGGACATTTCTGCTCCCGTTAGTGACGCTCTCATGGTGTTTGCATACTTTATCACAGATGAAATTAATTAAATGCAATATTTGTCAAATATACAGATGTTTCAGAAATGTTTTCATGAGCAACATATATACTGATTATATACTGCTTTATACAATGCCATCTGTTCAAGAATAAAGTTCAACGTAAATATATACTATTTAAATACTAATAAAGTGGGGGAATATATGCTTTCATCAGTGTTTTATGATAAACGTGACTCAATATAACATTGCGACTACAGTAAAAAAGCTTTTACTGTTCTAGAAACACAGATTTGTGGCTATTATTGGATTTGAAAAGGTTAGAATAATCCCGAAACACACGTGATAGTTGTCATGCGGTGAATCTGGCCAATCGTGAAATGGCTGTGTGTCATCAACGCTCCTGCAGTCGCTCTGAAAAAGCTGCGTCAGCTGAGTCAGCCGGCTGCTCTCGAAACGCTATCGCGGTACTTTGATGCCACATGTGACAGTGACGTAGCGTCGGCGCTGGTTCAAGTCGGACAAAATTTCTAACCGGCATGCATTGCTTCAAGTCAGCCACCGATCGGTTTGTGCGGCGCCGCATGAAGTCGACTGCACCTAATGGCAACACGATGGCTACTTATAGAAAATAATACAGGTCACATGACAAGAACCAACCAATGAGAGACAGGACACATGACTAAGACAACCAATCAGAACATAACACAGACAAGGGAATCGCATGAGATGATCACATGAGGGGCAAGGAACACATGACAAACCAGGAAACTAAACTAAGAGCATGAATACAAAGCAAAAGACATGAACACCAACACAACCCAAAACAAACCCTGACAATTTGTCCCGGGGCCCGGAAAGTGACTGCGATTTCAACCAAGGGGGACACTGATGAAGATTTTGTTCCAGACACCTTCAGAAGATTTACAAAATGGCGCCTAAGTCTCTGCATGAAAAACAAAGTCACAAGCTGAAAACAAACTTCACCAGCATAAGAGCCACATCGCAATATGGTGGAGAAGCCATTAGACCACAGCTCCAAAACTAATGAAAGTAATTACAACTAATAAAAACTCATTTTAACTAAAACTAATTTTATTTTTTGTCTTTTTTAAACAGACATGAAGAAGTAAACAAAACATTTCATCAAGCTGAGGAATACATAAACGCAGTGCAGTCTAATTTAATCTGTAGTGTTTGAATCCAGGGCTAGGACTCTCTAAACAGATTTATCCCCTCCAGGGGGCTGAGATGGTGCAGTCCTGGACCCCCTTCAATGCACTGGGAGATTTAAGAGCAGGATGAAAGAAACCTGGGCCACTCAGCGGTCACCACTCTCTGATTCATCTTTCTAGGAAAGAGCAGAGGGAGAGAAAACCACAGAAAGCTCCCTCCTTCTTTAAAGCTATAATCACACTGACAGGCCAAACAAGCCAGCATAGAGAGATGGACGGAGGTCGAAACATGCCCAAGGCAAGCTTGTGAACAAAAATGCTTCTAGCTAATTTAAATTTTGTGCATGGTTGTGTTTAGAAATGTGTCAGACCACAAATCACAATGCAGCACACGTGTAAGTTGCATGCTCAGTATTGCCACGAGGGGTGCTATAGCGGTACATTACTGTAGACAGATTTCTCTTTCAGGTCAACAACTATCAAGGCAAAAGTTTGCAGTGGATGCGATGAATGTGTCAAGTGGCACATCCGAGTCTTCCTGGGAAGCTGGATTTATGAGTTGGGAAGTGACATACTTTTTCTTAACCATGGAGAGATATTTGTGGGCGTTCTAGAGATGTACTTGCACACATCACACTTGAATTTAAGATGAACTGCAGTTTATAAAGATAAATGTATTTAGGAACGTTTGTGAGAATGCAGACATTTTATAGATCATTAATAGGAACATTTCGGAAACTGCTGTACATTCACATTTTATTATACACGTTACACATACATTTCACAATACTACTGTTTTTACTGTATTTTTAATCACATAAATGCAGCCTGGGTGAGCATAAAATACTTAAATGAAAAGCATTTAAAAATCATAATGTTTCCAAACTTTTGACAAATACTGCACCTTTTCAACAAAAAAATATTTTTTTAACTGTGGTTCTACAAAATGATCAATAAGCAATGTTTTCATTTTAGATTTGTATTCTATTATAATTGTACAATACCTTTGTACATGCAGCAGTTTTATTGTAAAACAAAAAAGAATATCCTGGGTTTACTATTAGTTTACCACTATTTAAATACTAATAAAGTGGGGGAATATATGCTTTCATCAGTGTTTTATGATAAACGTGACTCAATATAACATTGCGACTACAGTAAAAAAGCTTTTACTGTTCTAGAAACACAGATTTGTGGCTATTATTGGATTTGAAAAGGTTAGAATAATCCCGAAACACACGTGATAGTTGTCATGCGGTGAATCTGGCCAATCGTGAAATGGCTGTGTGTCATCAACGCTCCTGCAGTCGCTCTGAAAAAGCTGCGTCAGCTGAGTCAGCCGGCTGCTCTCGAAACGCTATCGCGGTACTTTGATGCCACATGTGACAGTGACAGTGACGTGGCGTCGGCGCCGGTTCAAGTCGGACAAAATTTCTAACCGGCATGCATTGCTTCAAGTCAGCCACCGATCGGTTTGTGCGGCGCCGCATGAAGTCGACTGCACCTAATGGCAACACGATGGCTACTTATAGAAAATAATACAGGTCACATGACAAGAACCAACCAATGAGAGACAGGACACATGACTAAGACAACCAATCAGAACATAACACAGACAAGGGAATCGCATGAGATGATCACATGAGGGGCAAGGAACACATGACAAACCAGGAAACTAAACTAAGAGCATGAATACAAAGCAAAAGACATGAACACCAACACAACCCAAAACAAACCCTGACAATTTGTCCCGGGGCCCGGAAAGTGACTGCGATTTCAACCAAGGGGGACACTGATGAAGATTTTGTTCCAGACACCTTCAGAAGATTTACAAAATGGCGCCTAAGTCTCTGCATGAAAAACAAAGTCACAAGCTGAAAACAAACTTCACCAGCATAAGAGCCACATCGCAATATGGTGGAGAAGCCATTAGACCACAGCTCCAAAACTAATGAAAGTAATTACAACTAATAAAAACTCATTTTAACTAAAACTAATTTTATTTTTTGTCTTTTTTAAACAGACATGAAGAAGTAAACAAAACATTTCATCAAGCTGAGGAATACATAAACGCAGTGCAGTCTAATTTAATCTGTAGTGTTTGAATCCAGGGCTAGGACTCTCTAAACAGATTTATCCCCTCCAGGGGGCTGAGATGGTGCAGTCCTGGACCCCCTTCAATGCACTGGGAGATTTAAGAGCAGGATGAAAGAAACCTGGGCCACTCAGCGGTCACCACTCTCTGATTCATCTTTCTAGGAAAGAGCAGAGGGAGAGAAAACCACAGAAAGCTCCCTCCTTCTTTAAAGCTATAATCACACTGACAGGCCAAACAAGCCAGCATAGAGAGATGGACGGAGGTCGAAACATGCCCAAGGCAAGCTTGTGAACAAAAATGCTTCTAGCTAATTTAAATTTTGTGCATGGTTGTGTTTAGAAATGTGTCAGACCACAAATCACAATGCAGCACACGTGTAAGTTGCATGCTCAGTATTGCCACGAGGGGTGCTATAGCGGTACATTACTGTAGACAGATTTCTCTTTCAGGTCAACAACTATCAAGGCAAAAGTTTGCAGTGGATGCGATGAATGTGTCAAGTGGCACATCCGAGTCTTCCTGGGAAGCTGGATTTATGAGTTGGGAAGTGACATACTTTTTCTTAACCATGGAGAGATATTTGTGGGCGTTCTAGAGATGTACTTGCACACATCACACTTGAATTTAAGATGAACTGCAGTTTATAAAGATAAATGTATTTAGGAACGTTTGTGAGAATGCAGACATTTTATAGATCATTAATAGGAACATTTCGGAAACTGCTGTACATTCACATTTTATTATACACGTTACACATACATTTCACAATACTACTGTTTTTACTGTATTTTTAATCACATAAATGCAGCCTGGGTGAGCATAAAATACTTAAATGAAAAGCATTTAAAAATCATAATGTTTCCAAACTTTTGACAAATACTGCACCTTTTCAACAAAAAAATATTTTTTTAACTGTGGTTCTACAAAATGATCAATAAGCAATGTTTTCATTTTAGATTTGTATTCTATTATAATTGTACAATACCTTTGTACATGCAGCAGTTTTATTGTAAAACAAAAAAGAATATCCTGGGTTTACTATTAGTTTACCACTTGTTACCACATTGTGGTGCTTTTCATGTTCAATTCATAAATTGTATCCGACATGACTTGCATAATGCACAAAAGGTCCCTCTTAACTTTTTTATAGCAAGGAAATGAGTTTGTCAGCTGGTTTAGCTCATGTCATGTGGCTTGATTCCCCCCAAAAATGAATATTTATGAATTTATGGGGGTTCAATTGTTTTCATATTAATTGTGAATGGTACCAGAATTTACATGAATCAAACCCTAAACTATCCTTTCAAGCAGACTCAGGTGTCTAGTTTCGCTGGTTTATATCAGAGTTTGGACAAATGCCTTGACACCAACCAAACAAATCAAGCTCTGGCATCAAACAGACTTTGTTACAATAAGCATAGTGTGAAAGTGCTCTTACCCTCATTGCTCAAGTGTGCCTTTTAAAAATGAGACAGTCCAGAAGTCCTTGAGGTTTAATCTTGCATCCAATCCACTGCGGCTTGTGGAGCTGTTCCACATGATTTCAGATATTATGACATGCAGCCAATGAAGAATGAAATGCTAAACAAACATAAATTGTCATAAAACCTTGTGATTTGCAGTGTGATTTCACATGTTAATGAAAGCATTAAAATGATCTACCGAAGGTTTTAGGAATCACATCATTTCAGCTGTGGCCAGAGCTGTAACATTTGATCAAATTCGCTTTCTAAACACTAATACTTGGCACAGTGGATTCTTAGTATCTGGGTCTAAAATCTAATGACGGTGAAAACATCTCCTGCCAAGTCGAGGCCAAGTCATCTCCAAAACACAGTTAACAGTGGTCTAAACTGTGGCAATGAGAGCTTCATCTCCGAAACCACAAGTTTCCATTTTAAGGTTTACAATAATCCATCTCCAAACATATTTTTGCCACAAGGGCAGCTAAACTGTATTGCATGAACACGTTCAGCAGAGAGCCTACTAATCTTCTAAAACCTTTTCTCAAAATATATTTCACGGCCCTGTCACATGGCATACCACAGCTTCTCATGGTCTAGGTCATATTTTCTTTTACCTTGCATAGCTTTTTTGATTCACCATTTTAATGGATTTTGTATCTGCCTTATTAGCTAGTTTGGAGTTTATTTCAACACAGTTTTCTGTCCTGTATTTCATTTTCAAATAGGAAAATGTGGCAGACCATACTGAAGGCCTTATGCCTGTTTTGATACCCAGTAGGCTTTAGTTTACATCACAGTTGTTAACAAGGATTTGCTACTTGTTTTTGCTAGTCAAAGGCAAGTGGTATTAGTGGGAGGGAAACTGTCATTCTAGAGAGCATCTGATTGGTAAATAGTCTGGACACGCCCACAAGTACAAGATGAGATTCATATTTTGGTCTAGTTTCCCAGAAGAGAAAGACTGTAGATTTTGAATGCATATATGCTAAAAGAAAACTGTCAACTTTCAGGATGACAATAGGGTATCGATGACCACATAGCTATCATGTATGGAAACAAAACAAAACAAAAATAATAATATTTGAATCGTGCATGGGGTCATGTGTGGGATCTTTAACTTGTATTTAACCCCCAATAACTCTTTAAAGGGGTCATATGATGTTGCGAAAAAGAACATTATTTTGTGTATTTGGTGTAATGCTATGTGTTTATGCGGTTTAAAGTAAAAAAAACATAATTTTCCACATACTGTACATTATTGTTTCTCCTCTATGCCCCGCCTTTCTGAAATTCTTTTTACAAAGCTCATTGGTCTGAAAAGCGAGGTGTGCTCTGATTGGCCAGCTATCCAGTGCATTGTGATTGGCCGAATACCTCAAGCGTGTGACGGAAATGTTACGTCCCTTACCACCCTGTGATGCCTTGTCCGGCCGGAGCGACGAGACAAAAACATTAAAACCCATTATAAACTAGGCATTTGTTGCATCCAGTGGGGACATAATTATGCATTATAATGACTTATACTGTCTTTTTACGGGTTGAGGTGCATCGCGCCGCGTAAACATAAAAGCATGTCTGCATTTGCGATCGGAGAAATGGCAAACAAGCGCTACTCTACACTGCTCAAAACTTGCGTTTGAATCGTCAGGCGGGCGGGCTTGAGAACGGAGCGGCCTGCGGGCTTGCGGCAACCACATCTGACGACCCCGGGCTGGCCTCCGCTTCGTCCACGGTGAAAGCCGATCCGGCGATCCACAGAGCGAAGTTGATGTATTTCCTCAGCAACCAGCACGGATCAGCTCCAGGCATGAGGAAGCGGATATCATCCTCTTTTGGAAGGCCAAACAAAGTAGTTTCGCTTTCACAACGAAACACACAGCACCTTCACGACATGGCAGCGGCAGCAACAACAATAATACAGCGAGAATAAAAGTTACGCCTTCTTTCTTTGCGTGAACATTTGGGCGGCGTTATGCAAATCTTCCCACACAGTGACGTAGACATGTGGGGGCGTGTTAGAACGAGCCATTTTAGGAGGGCGTGGTTGACTCTTAACTTTTATAAAGAATATATCTTTGGATTTGAGACTTTAGTCTTTGCAACTTTACAGATCTTCTTTATGCACCAAGAGCTTGTAACACTTCAAAGAGAAAGGAAAAATTGAAATCGCATCATATGACCCCTTTAAACTTAAAGTCTGCAAAAGCGATAGTTTCAAAACAGCCCAGTTTCAGTCCCTAAAAAATACTAGAATCTTTCTCTTTAGACAGAAGATCTGAAATTAAATCCGTGCAAGTGGAGCCCCAGAGGGAGAAAGTGGGGAAGTGAAGGAGAGAGGGAGAGGCTGAAGAGGAAGGATTTTGTCAGAACTTCATAAACACGTACGAGTGGAATAACTATGCCAGGATTAAGACTAAGGAAAACTTTCCAGAGCTGGTTTGGGCCTTGCAGGTAAGCATGAGAGAGAGACACACCAGAGCCCCCAGTCCTTGGGTTTACAGTAAGGCCAGCCAAACAACAATGATGCAATACAGTGAGAAGGTGGACAAAACTGTAGTGGTGAAAAAGGGATAGAGGGAGAAAAAAAATTTATATAAAAAAATAATGCTTAGGAAAGGACATTTTGACGATCCAAAGCATACACTGATCTTGATAAGATAATCTTAATATAATACGTTTTTTATATTCAGCTTGAGGAAACTTTAGTGTGATTTCAGCTTGAGGTAAATTAAACACAGACCCTTGGTAGGACATATCCAGTATGAATTATGGCAGAATGAGATAATGGAACAAAAGATGGCAGATCATATCATTCACTTGCCAGGTAAGAGTGCAAAATGACAAAAGGTTGAAAAATTTGAAAAAGATTAAATACTGGATTGGTAAAGAAGCAGGTATTGAAAAGCAACAGATGCGGAAGGTTCTGCCAAAGGCAATAAAGTCAACTAAAGGTTAAAAACAATGTGAAATGCTGCTCACAAGCCATTTTACAGTAACACTGTAGTTTAGGGACCAATTCTCACTATTAATTAGTTGCTTATTAGCATACATATTACTAGCATATTAGCTGTTTATTAGTACTTATGAAGCACATATTAATGCCTTACTCTGCATGACCATATTTTAGATCCCTTAATCCTATACTAAACTTAACAACTACCTTACTATTAATAAGCAGCAAATTAGGAGTTTATCGAGGCAAAAGTCATACAGTTAGCTAATAGTGAGAATTGGTCCTCAAACTAAAGTTTGACCCATTTTACTTCTGTAATCTGATGCAAGATGTTTAATGATAAAAAAAAACTTGACTTGATTTTGAAAAATGGCAGTATTTATGTTTTGTTCATTAGTTATCTTGATGTAATGGTAGTGACAGATCACTTCTGCCATATTGAGACATATCTGATTGAAAAAGATAATTGAAAAAAAAAAAAAAGTTAATCAGTGTGTACTGATTGGATGGAGACAGATCTGAATACAAGCTTGCAGAAAATTGTAAGAAAAAATCGGGGTTTAAGCAAACTAAATTATTGGAGAAGCCCTGCATTTGATACCAGAGAGAAGTTTTATCGGAAATTATTATATATAAAAAAGAAATATTTATTTGAATGAAATAGCATGGATGAGGCATTAAAATTAAGATGCATTTAGAAAATGGGTGGAATTTCAATTTCATGCAAATGAATGCAACTTATGCTAACCATTATCGGTTTAGTGCACTATTCTTTCTAAGCTAATTTTTCAGTGTTACTGAAATGTATTTTTACATAATACATACTTTTAGAGCCCCCCCTCCCCCCAACCTTTGTTTTCACTTCCTTCGGGGGTAGGTTCCCTAATTAGGGTGGACAGAAACCCCCATATAATTCACACCGACTATACTGTTGAAACGCGTCACAGCTGGTGAGATCACTTTTCTTGTATGACGAGAGCGTTAATGAATAATTGTATGTTTTATACTCCATATATGTGGTCATGTTTTTCCATACAGAGACATGTTAAATGAGGACTAAAATGGTGCCAAAATGACTTAAGCACACCTCCCATTTCAAGCAGTTTAATCTCGCCAGTACATGGCAGAGTCGTCATATTTTCACGAGCTTGTGGTTAATCCGCTGTAGGCGAACAGAACAGTGAGGCTCGTTCCTCCAGATGACAGTACGATAGTGATGGCTGTTTTTCTTGGCTCTGGTGGCCAGGTTGGCGTGCATGAAGTTGGTTTAGGCCCTGCCCTCTCCACCTGGACTTGACGGCTGCCTTCCACACTTGGTGTAAAATACTGTCTGGGGATGTATTTCTGGTATGAAATATGGATGGGAGCCTGTACATGTGTATTTAGGCAGGGAGAGGTGAGAGAGAGGTCACCATTCATTTTGCCGTCACAGACTTGGAGGCCGTCCAGCGCAAAAGAGACAGCGGCTTTTTCTCCCTCTCTCATTCTGCTCTGCTTATGGATGATGTGCGGAGATATGAGGCATGAGAAAAGCTCACGCACGTGTTTCGAGCGAGAGCTCCAGAGATATGCTGCCTATGGAAAGCGTGAGCAGAATCGGGAATGAGAGACTTGTAACTACGGCTTTTCATTCACCCCCATTGACCAGATCATGTTCACCAAAGTGAAAAAATGAAAATAAACCTAGTCCACCGGATAGAACTCGATCTGTGTGTGTAGCGTGCTATAAAGAGCAGAAATTGAGAAAGTGTTGTGTTCAAAGATCAGTTTTCATTGATGGTCCAGCAGTGTTTGAGCACTGAATCATGTCATTTTCAATAAAGTAAACATAAATTGCCTATCTTCTTCTGCTCAACCCTCTTGTCCAAAGGATACGATCAATTATTCAGAAGCTTTGGGTGGGTAATGTGTAACTGATAACCTGGATGCTATTTATATTTCATTTCAAAAGGACAAATAATACCGCTGACCTCCAGGCCAAACTCAGTCAAGCTCATGTGAATTTTTGTAATGATGGAATAAGATTAGATGCTTCTTGTTATTGAAATCAACATGAAACCACCTTTGTGTCCCATTTTACTTCCAAAATGTTTTTAATAAAGTAGGATGGGATTTTATCCAGCAGAATCGAGTGAAAACAACCCTCTGGTGTTGTCATCAATATGGAGAATCGTTTTAGGGGTAAATTCTGATCAAAAAATAATTAGAATAACAATTTTATTTCTTTGCAATGATAAGCACTGATGAACCGTACACAAAAAGGTCAGGAACATAAATTAGGGTCAAAGTCACAAAGGGACAAATATGAAACCAAAATAATGACCAGATGAAAGAAACCAATTTGTGATCATATCTATTTACTGCATGGAATACACTCAATATTTTATTAATAATATTAAGACAATGAAGCATTCACAAAGCACCAAGAGTGACATCTACAAGTGCATTGGCTGTAACAATGAACAGGCTATGCAAAGAAAACAAAATAGAGTCCAAGAAAATATTCAGAAGTCAAACAAAACACAAACTAAAATGTGAACATCTTTGTTTTCTAAAAACACCTCTCAGATATTAGTTAATGAAATGAGAAGAAGATCGAAGGGAACAGCGAACAATATTTGGTTATACTGTATTATTAGAGATCAGTTAGTCTGAAGCTGGTTAGCTGAGAAGGCTGTTGTGATTGGTCAGAATGTATAAGGCAGTCGAGGAGGCAGAATGGCAACCATTAGCCCCCATCATCGTCAAGCCCTGGCACCACAGCGCCCACATACATACTGCTACAAGCGTGCACATATAGCATTAAAGTGACATAAGATTGCAACCATGGTTACATCACACTCAATGTGTATTAGAGATACAATTTATGTAAAAATAATTCGTTAAATGCTACTCTGCTTGCATAAAACTATTATTCAACTCCTTTTGCAACATATTTTGGCACCAAAGACAAAAAGATCAGAGGCCTCATTTATAAAACCCATGTAAATTCAGATTTAATCCTAAAGTCCATGGATTTGATCCTGTGTAGGAACAAATTGGGATTTACGAAGGCTAAAACTGTCACGGCAGTGTTTTTATATGTAAACCAAGTAAAAAGCATGTTTGCTGACTAAGTTTTCTGGAGACTTTTACGTGTAAAATGAACAACTGACTAAATTAATAAATAAATGACCATATTTAAATACACAAAGACTATAGGAAAATCTACATATTTTGCAATGAAACCTGGAAAAACTTTGTGTGTCATCTACTCATTTTCAATATTCAGCAATTATCATGCTTTCACACTTAGGATGGTTTTACACACGTTTCATAAATGAGGTCCAAGAGCTTTACACATTGACACTAAAGTAGAGCTAAAAGAGTTATGATCTAAACAGAAGGATTAGTAAGTTCAAGATCAATTGCTGCCCTGCCACAGTCTGTAGCATAAAGTCCACTCTATAATTCACTGGTACATCCCAACATTTAACATTTATGGGTACATTTGAGTATGCGTGCATGTATGAAGCAGTTTTTTCACCAGCTAGTTTGCAAGCAGGGTCACTTGACATGGTCATATGGTCAGTATGTGCTACAGTGGCTGACATAAGAAATTTCCCATGGGGAAAAAGGGCAGAAAGAACATCACACTCCTCCATATAGAGAAGCGGTTTTAAAATGATCAAGGTGTTAACCATGAAAACAAGGACAAAGCATCCCCAGGTCATAAGCACAAGACACAGCTCACAGAAGTCTCAATACAAGACTCCTCACTGTAATCCTTGTTGACTTCTGCAGTCCCACTGTTACTATTTTATTTGCACTATTTTGAATGCAATAAACCAGGCCTGAGTTACTGGAGAACACGGTGTTGGGTTAGTTTGGTGTGTTACACTTCCCTCATAACACTTTCTCTAAACTATTAACTAAATAACGACTGCGGTTTCAAACCCAGCCCCATTCCTTGCAGTACTCAATGTTCCTCAATGGAGCATTGTGTGTTAGCCTCTTGCTAATGCTAACTTTAGCTAGTATCCAGACTAAACAAACAACGCGCTCACTGCTTTCAGCACTACATATTCAAGAAAGAGGGTGATGCTGAGGATGTGGTCAGACTGGGGAGGAAGAGGAAAAATTTGAGCAAAAAAAAGCTCTTCTCTATTTTCACAGCACCCATCAAGAAACACAGAGTGGTCCTTTTAGCAGGTGGTAAATTTAGAGGCTAGCATGTTAAATTTAGCCTGTGATTAGTGCCTGCAAGGCAGGGCAGGGTGTAACTCTGCCGGGAGAGACTCGCTTACTGTGCAATGGCATACAAAGTCCCAAATGACTGCATGAGTATGCCTCAGTGTTTAAAAACATCCAAAGGATTTGGTGAGGATCAGGCTATCGCCAAGCGTTTAACAGCCCTCGAACCAACACCCTTGAAAATGAAGCTTTCTGACATAAATGCAGTGGCTTACATCACTTGAACTAATTCCTGAAACGGGAAAGAGCATCACGAATTTCTGCTGAACGCCTTTCAGCATCGTTGAGCTTTTGCTATTGGGAAAAATTTCCTCAGATCAGCGTTATGAGCATGTATTCACAAAAATGTACTGTGGTGGTACCAGGTTATAGCCACGCCATGGTACTTTGCCACATACTATACTTCACAGAACGTCATAGAATACCATAGAAGAACCATGGTACATGTTCTAAAAAAAACATGGCACCGTGATGGTACATGTCTAAATTCCTTGGAATTACCATGTTACCATATCCTAAAAAACATGGTAACACCATGTTACTTTTTTGACATTGACTTAACACAAAAACTGGACAACCATAATAGTTGTCAAATTCAAATGTTATAAACTAATCTTAGCTGGTTTAGGCTAAGCCGGTCTTCAACTGGGAAATCAGGTCTCCCAGCCTGACCAGCTGAAAAGTGACTAAACCTTGGGAGACCCACTAAAACCAGGCTGGTTTTAGATGGTTTTTCTTCAGCAAGTATGGCTCGGGGAGAGGCTGTGAAACTGCTAGCTGCGACTAAGCACTCATATTTTGTATGTAAATTCAATGAAAGGTATATTATATTCAAAGTTGAAGTCTTGAAAGCAGATGACATCATCTGACGTGTACCGCTACACAGTTGACATAAAATGAGCCTGTATACAGAGCATACAGTGTGCAGGGTGGAAGAAATGTTAAGATGGTTGTTTTGAGTATTTATTCAGGTCATTCAAGTGGAAAAATAGAGTAAAAAAGAAAAAAAAAATTTAAATTAACAAAACGACTTCATTTCAGTGACAACTGAGGCGTATTCTGAAAGAGTTTAATTGTGAATTTAATTGGTTCAAATAAATGGCTTCAAAATGGGTGCTACTCTGCCAGAAAACTGGACACTATAATTAACTCATTGAACTCAACATAAATAATCAAGAGGCATAGTGGAAGATTTCTCATTCACAATAACAACCTAGAGATGCACACCTTTGGTCACTGATCATCAAATACCCAAATACCACAAATTGTACCAGTTTAACATATTATTATGCATGGTCTGAGATCTTTCTGGACCTTAAAAGCCCACCATTGTAATGCTGAACATCTGATATTAAATATATTAGTATGATTTTGTTGGCTTTAATTAAATTTTTGTGTAAGACCAAGCACATCAAAAGTAGAGTTTTATAACTATATTTTACAGTGTTCAGGGAATCTCAATCACTAGTGCACACAATTATGATGAGGGAAGCATAGCTGCGTGCTTCATAATGAATAAAAGTGCAACATTATCAAGTGGAACCAACCACACTTTATAACATAACTGGAAAATTAATCCAATAAACATTAAATATATACGCAGTGATGGTATCTGTCTGTGTTCCAACAATATATAAAGTGAAAACAATTTTAGAGGTATCTACACAAGTTTTACAGAGGACTTTCTCTGTCCACTTTCGGCTGTTGCATATATTACCATGTTAGATAAAATTACGTTTACATACCTAGGCCTCGAGTACATACCATATGCACAGGCAAGGTAAGAGACACTTGACACTAACATAAACTTCGGGTGACTCATGCTAAGAATATTGGGTAAATTGACATCCTATGAATAAGGTCCATAAAAAAAAACACAGACAATATTATCGGTTTATATGCATGCACTTTAGTCTATAAGTCATTGTGCGGTACACAAACAATAATTAAAGTGCCATATGTCATTTTAGACTGTCGCTGATAAAAATCTAATAAAAGTCTAATAGTAAAATAGACGGTTTAAAACAAGGATTATGCTGGGATATGACACTACATGAGGGCCTAGTTTTAAATAATCCGTCCTCTCTATCATATGGCACACTGTGCACAGTGCTCCCACCTCCCCGCAATCATTTCATGCCTTTCACGTCTGTCTGCCTCAATTTTAAAAATAAAGCATGCTTCGTGCTGAGAGGTGCGTGTATATCTGTGATCCTGTCCATGTACACAAGGCTTAACAAGTGCTGCCTCAGGGAACTTGACACTTGTAGGAGGTCACTGTAAAGTATCTTGAAGGTATTGTTGATAAATTAGTCATGACTTCACAAATAGGCATATAGTGTGACTAGATGTTTAACATCACATTTTAGAGAGTAGCAGACATTCAGGTATGAAGACTTCCAAGATTACTTGAATATATTTTATCAGTGGACTAAGCTTCTGTAGCTGTCATCCATTTGCCTGACAAAAGAGGCTAGTTAATGTGACAACAATCAGTTTTACTGCTCAAAATAATGTAAAACACTAGAAGATAGAAAGCAAGGGGCATGCTAGTGGAGAGCCAAAGGACATAAGGTCATAGGAAGAAGAGCAGAGAGAATAAGTCCATCTCATTCCCACCATGCTCGACAATTCAGCAAATAAGCTAGCTTGACAGAATGTTCTGCACTGAAACATATGTATGGATTCCATGTGTAGTATTAACCGGTAAAAAAAAACTGCTGGAAGTTCACAACATCCTCTGTTGCCGTGTGTCTAAATCCAGCTGTATGTTGGATAATATGAGCCACATACTCCTCTGGCGGCAAAACTCTTGCCCACACTCCTGCCTCTCTCGGTTGCAGAGCCAGACCTCATTTGACCTTGAGTGGTGGCTCTCTCTCTAGCCAGCGCACACGGACTTTCTGTTTGTAGTGATACTCCTTCAGGAAGTCCTGCATGGTTGGAGGCAACGCGAGGGCACCAATGCCATCATAGGTGGTGTGTCTGCAGATGGCGGCTCGCGCAAGATGCTGAAGGCTGAAAGGGAAAGTCCGGTGTAAGGGAGCAGTGAGCAGGGGCTCAAAGAACATACAGGCACTGGGGTCTTTATAGTGCTCCAGCAGGCCTGTTACTGTGGAAGAGTGGAAGACACAGGGGTCATGCGCATCAAAGCTAAAGTTGTGATTCCATTGTTCAATGCGTGCATGCAGTGAACGATTGTAGCGTCGAAAACTAACGGAAAACAAGTAGTCCTCCTGTGCAGAATCACGTAACAGGAAGGTGCCCTCTGGTCGTCCGTCCAGCAGTGCTTCTGCTTGGTACCGATCCATCACCCCCCAATAACAAGGAAGTGCAGTTATGGCCTGTAGGTCAGGCACCAAACAATGGATATAGTCAATCTGTGTGTGGACCTTCCAAGGCCCGGGTTGTCTGGAGCAGTGTGTGTCCCCAGAAGCATGCCTCTGCTTGGTCTTCCGTGTCTGTAAGCAAAGAGTAGTTGAGTCCTCCTCAGAGTCACAGTCAACAGTGTGGGATGACACTGCCATACTCGCTGAAACCTGTGCGACAATACCCGATACCCCCCCAGAAATGGAGGAGACTGTTCCCAGACTTCTGCCCTCCCCAACTCCTTCCCCAACACCAGGAGCCATCTTTGGTCCCAGTTTATAAAGGGAAGAGTTCTGTGAAGTTGCCTCCAGCGTATGGATCTGTGCATTTGGAGGGGGATCCACTCCTTCCTCTATGCTAAGTCTACGCCGTTCACGCAGCCTCTCTTCCTCGTCTTCAGTGGATGGATGCACTAAATCAAACGCATCCAAAAGAGCAGTTGAGGAATGAGGGCTGACTGGCGCTGTATGTTGCTTAATTAGGTGCCACTTGTTGGCCAGATCTGAACCGGGTGGGAAAGGGCATGTTTCGAGCATCAGTTCAGTCAGGTGGATCTTACGTTTGGAGGACACGTGGCCTTTGGCTGACTGAGAGCGGCAGTGTGTGGGGAGAGGAAGGCATAAGCCTATGGTGTCCCGAAGTCGCTGTCGTAGAGAACGGGTGCCAAGGCTGCGCCCACTGCTGCCAGCTCCTACAGAATCACTCATCTCTTGGATAGTGCTAACTCCATAGCGACGCTCCCTCCTGGCTGTACTTCCTCTTGAGCGTCCTGTTCGCCTGTCAGCCTCAAGCGAACTTTGTGTTTTAGTTGAGCAAGAATGCTTCTTTTTACCTCCCCAGGGAGCATGACGTGAGTAGGAGTCCCTACGGATAAGTGGACCCATCAGTGCATCCTCGCTCTCTTTGTCAATGGAGATTTCTACTATCTGGGGAATGTCTGCCACACAGTTATGGCCTCTGCATCCTCCAGTAACCAGTGGGAGTAGTGACAAGGTCCGTGAGGGTGTAGTTTCATAGGGTTCTGCATGTGCTCCCCTACCCAAGTCTACCACACAGTGGACGCAATCTAAATCCTGGCTACACAGATGGGACTCGAAGCCATCGTTGTGGAAAAGGGCTTGGCATCGATTCCTGAGGTTACCCCACATCTTGCCCACTTTCTCCATAGAATGGAGACAACGACCTATCAGAGAAACAAAGAATTAGTGATTAAAATCTTGTTGCTGTTCATAAATCAGAAACTTGTGATGTTATCTTGGTGTACACTGGACAGGAGATGTTAGATGTTATGTTAACATGGTATTTAGAATGTAAGATGGTAGTTTGACAAAATTGACATAGACCTAGATAAAGCAGCACTAAATCATATTTAGTTTGTAAGCACAAAAAAAATCTGTGCATCATTTTATACACAAAAAGCATGTATATGTTGGGTGGGTGCAGGAATGGTGCAGTTGCCAGGCAGACGTGCATCGACACAAGGCCATGGCTATAAATGAACTGAGGGATCTGCTCCCAGCTGATCTGCTGGTATGTACTGTATTACTGAGCCAGTCTGGACCTGACCAAGAACTTTCACTGTCATGGCAGCAGACACACACACACTCATATATATACATACAAACACACTCAAATGCACAATAGAATGAGGTAAAGTAGTATGGATAGGGGGAGCACAGATAAAGAAAATGCAGACAGACAAAAAAAAGTCTGTCTGAGGGGTGGTTTCTGTTCCCTTTTTGAGGAAGAAAAAGTGCTGATCCAGTTTAAAACACTGTGGTTGTACTGCACAAATTATGCTAAATTGAGGCCACCGGCAGATCATGTCAAGATCTCCCCATTATAAGAAGAGACCAAGCATATCATCTTCACAGAGCAAAATATATGGTTGACTAGTCTAATGCCAGAATAATTCATATGAATTAAATGGAGAACTTAATATTTGAACAGGTGATCCCATAAGCTTCCAAAAAGTCTTCCAGCAACTCTAAAAGATCTGGACAGGCTGGATTCTATTGGACATTATTCTCATATCTAAAATCATACCAACACTCGAAGCTCCATGGAATAAAGCAACACAATAAAACATTTATCTCTGTGAAAACTGTACATGCCTTTTCTAGGGCACACAAATGATACCACAAATATGAGCAGAGAAAATCTAGTCTTTTCATTCTGCTCTCAGAGCATCATGATTGTATGGTTTTAAATGGTGCACTTGATGTGGATTTCCAGTCTTGTGACCTTTGCTTGCTCATGCACACGTGAAGTCCAAGGCAATGTAGGGCATCCCATTTGTCATCTACAGATTAAGAAGGGTGCTCACAAATAGTGGTCAATCGATAAGAGGTTTTAAATGGCCAATGGTGGGTAAGGTGCATTGCATAAACCAAATTTCTCAAATCAACCATAAATTGATTTCATGATTTAAAATTGCTCCAAGGAAACTCTTTAAAGCCTAAATACTATTCCTTCCCTGTACTCTATACAACTATAGATTCTTAGTTGAAAGTGTATTAAAAGTGCACATTTGTAGTATAGTTTAGCATCAGGTGTTGTTTCCATATTTAATGGGTAGTGCTGCTTCCTTTTACTTCAGGAAGTAACTTCAAATACCTCCTTTCCCGAAATTAAGGAGGACCAAAAACCAACAGGACCAATGTACAAACAATGGCAGAGCCTACAATATAGTTTATCAAAGCTATTATGTATTATCATGTTTCAGCATATTTTATTCTTTACATATTATAAAGACACCAAAAATCTTACATTGTGTTCCAACAGTCCCATATCATATTATTGGCAAATTGTTAGATGGATCTCAATTATTTAGTACATGTAGCCTTTTTGAATTTATAAATGACTGTAAATATGCCAAGGAAGAGTAGTGGAATGTTGTGCAGAGAGTTATTTAAGACTGAAGAAACACTGACGCACACAGAGATAACACCAATGCTCTAAGCTACCCAATTGGCCCTTCGCAAAGTCCCGCCCCCCTTAGTTACTGTTGCTATGTCCGACAAGCCATGCCGCTTTCACGCCACACATCATGTTCTCACGCAGTGAAAAATACACAGCGGAAAAAAGACACTGACAACGCACCGACAATCAAGACAGAGTTAGTTACTATTGGTATGAAAAAGTCTCCGTTTTCAAAATTATTATTTATTTTTTAAGAAATTCAAAGAATAAATAGTTTTGTAGCTCTTTAATGTGTTGTGACAGATGAACGTAGCACCTCATTTCAAGCGGCACGTGAACCGATCTTTTCATATTTACTAGTTAAAGCTCAAAAAACACATGAACATCAGAAGATATCTTGTTTCAACCACGGAAAGACGTCAATACACACCATTTTTCAAGTTGAAGTCCGCTGAATTTATCTAATCTCCTATCTGGTTTGTTTGTCTGACAAAACGGCGGATTCAGTGTTATGATTGGTTAGATCGCCTGTCAACAAAGCTCCCTGCGAGGAGTCAATTATCCAGTTTCACTCCAGCAACAATTCTAAAGGTTTCATTAAATGTTTAAGTGCTGAGAAGTTGATCTTTGGCAAACACATGCACATTAAATCAACAATTTCACATTTAATGTAGCTGATCGCCAGCCAAATAATAACATTGTACCTGCAGCGTAATGTTCACATAACACTTTAAATATATGATTTGATGAGACATGGATTATTTTATTTCACATGTTTTTGTTTTTTTTCTAACTCTGCCCTTTCAGCCTTCAAATACATTTCTAATGTACTGCAATATCAGATGCATCAGCCTTGTTGTTTTTCCATGGGAGTTGGCATAATTTTTTCCTTGACTATGCAAATCACTTTCACAAAAAACAAACAGCTTTGGCTTCCAAGAATAAATGCACAGAGAGGGTATTCTCTACAAAACATTCCTGGGACAACAAAGGTGAAATAACTTTCTGAAGAACATTTCTGAGAATTACTTTCTTTACCGACACTAGTTGAAAGGATAGTGCACTCAAAAATTTTTAATTTTTCATCATTTACTCACACTTGTGTTGTTTAATTTTCTTTCTTTCTCTGAATTATTTTCTTTCTTCCATGAAACAAAGGAGATATCAGCCAAATGTCCATGCTTCTGCTTTCTTTCCATGCAATAAAAGTGAACACAAACAAATGACAGTAATGCAGAGATTTCAGCAACCAAATATTTTCAGCAGAAACGGCAAACACATGAATTTTTGGAATTAAATAAATAGTTTTGGAGGGCCGAAACCACTGACCAAAACATTGATGTTTAATTAGCACTTCTCCATTTTGACTGTGTCTGCACCGGTTTCAAAAAGATTTTAAGCTATAACATGCTTTGTTTTTAGTGGCTATATGTAAAATTTGTTCAGCTGAAATAATCAAGAGCAGCTCACTGTTGAAGAACTTTACTATAACTGTTTTAATTTATCATCTGAGAACACAACACATTGATTAGCATGCTGAGTTTGATTACCCAATCACTCAAATTTAATAACCTAAACTTTATTTTCATTTTCTTGGCCAAGTAAAAACTTTGGTTTAAAAAAATAAAAAATTATATTATATATTATATCTCAGTGGATCACTAATAAATGCCTTTGGGTTTGGCTGAAAATGTACTCGCCCTCAGACCATCCACAATGTCAAATTATTTATTTAGCATTAACTTGCTGACCAATAGATCCTCTGCTGTGAATGGGTTCAGACAGCTGATAAAAACATCACAATAATCCACACGACTCCAGTCCAACAATTAAAGTCTTATGAAACAAAAAGCTGCATGTTTGTAAGAAATAAATCCATCAAGACATTTTTTACTTTAAACCATCAATTCTGGCCAAAGAGTCCTCTATCCATAATATTGCTTTCCAATAATCCAGTGAAAAAGTCATCTTGCCTGAATTAGCAGAGAAATATGCACCAATCAAGCACAGTTCAAAACAAATATGCATGTGGATTTTAATGCGAGATGACAACAGCGGATTAACTTTTTCACTGGAGAAGGCGTTATGGATTATGGACTTTTGGCCAAAAACGACAATTTAAAGTAAAAATGCCTTAATGATTAAATAGTTTCTTATAAACATGCTGCTTTTCACTTAACATGAATTCATGGACTGGAGTGGTGTGGATTATTTGTGGATTCTTGTGATGTTTTTTATCAGCTATTTGGACTCTCATTCTGATGGCACCCATTCACTACATCGTTTGAAAAGCAAATCTGTTGGGATGAAGAAACAAACTCACCTACATCTTGGATGGCCTGAGAGTGACTACATTTTCAGCAAATGTTCATTTTGTTGGGTGAACTATTCCCTTAAGATCACCCGACATGCAAATTCAACCTCAGCAAACAAATGTCTTGCCCTGCTTTATGCTAATAAATGAGTGCAGAGATGAGGCATAATGAGAGCAGTTCGATAACTCTCACTTCTGTGTGGAAGTTCTCTTCAGAAGCCTTTTCTTCAGACTCCCAATTAGACAGTCAAATAGGGACAGTCTGTCTTCTCTTAAAAACTGCTCTGATCCAGCTCTCTCTCGGATGAGAAAATACAGAAAAGCATGAGAGTTCCCCAAAATTAACAAGGCCAGAGCTCAAGCACACGTCATCATCAGACCAGCAGTTTGGGATATGAAACTCCTCGTGTGTAGCTCTCCGGCATAAAGGCACTTCAATTTGGCGGTGTGGGTCATGAGTGCGTGGATGAAGTGCCAGTGTGAATGAGTGTTATGAGCTCAGCAGCTCATCTACCTCTGCCCTGCGTACTCCTTACTCATTAGTCTGATCAGACATCAAAGGAGATCTTAGAGCATTCTAAAGAAGAGACCGAAAATAAGCGTGTATTGATTATTTATGCTAATGTTAACTTGAAAATAATACATCATACATGGATTACTTGAATGTATTGTGATGTGTGGGAAGAGCTAGGAAACGGTGCGTGCGAGCAAGATTGAGAAAAGGAAAAAAAGAGTGTTAAACTACAAACATGACACAACACAAAGAAACAGTATAATCCCAACAGTATATAATATAATCATAAAACTGACCAGAGACCATACATATCTTGCATAACAAAATGCAGTCCAACTGTATTTTAATAAATGAGATATTTGCCCCAAACTGCGAAAAAAAATGTGCAGGGTGCTAAAAGTTTCAAATTCACTTACTGAAAACGTAATAGGTAACCTTGCAAATTTAAGCTATTTGAAGGAACAATATCCAAATGTAAACTACTACAGTTTAAACAATAAAATAAAATCATTATCACAGCATAGATTGTAATATAGTAATATTCTGTATATCAACTATAAGGACCTCCTGAAGAAGAAGCTAAACTACACCAAAGTGCTTCACCCTAAAGAGAAAAACTGGACAAAGTTAGAATACTGCTGGTAAGCAACCTCATATTAAACCCAGAAAATATCCTCTGTGATTTCTCTCCGTTCGACACGCCTATTCTCATGGGGTCCAGATGAGTGGCCTGGCTTTTGGACAACATTAAGTGGCGGAAGTGTTTTCTTTCGAAAGGAGGAAAAAAAAAACGAAGGAAAAAAGTAAAAAATAGTTATTTGTGGAGCATTACTTTCACAGACAAAGACATGGATCGACTTACGGCAACAGCAAATCCTGCAACGTAACTTTACCTAACTGAAATAACTTAAATGATTCTGAGTGCCAGACAACAGGGCAATAGTCAAATTAAAAAAAATCGGTCATTTAAAAATTCCCATATGTCAACCCCATTGCTGAGGTGACTACATGGATTATTTGTACTTTAAAGGTGGCATATCATGAAAAGCTGACGTTTCCAGGTTTTAAGTGCTATAATCAGGTCCCCAGTGCGTCTACCAACCAAGGAAACGTGAAAACGATTAACCCAGTAACTTTGTTTTGGTAAACCTTTTTCTGCAAGAGTCTGAGAAAACGAGCACGTCTGATTTCGCTCCCTTGGTGACGTGGCAAAGGGATCTCATTATAATATTACCGCCCCTTAATCTGTAAGTTTCCACCCACTGCGCCATTATTGTGTTTTTGCAAGTGACTACGGTGTACCAGCTCTAATGCCATAGCGAAAGTTCACGCAAAACATGAGTCCCAGCATCAGAGGAGACAACAGAGCAGTGGATTTATTGATTTATTCACTGTATATTGCAGCCGCCACACAGATCTAAAATAAACATGCAATTTATTTCCCAGCTGTTTACCTTCACAGACATAACCGACTGTTTTTGTAACTCGTGTGTGTTTTTGGCATAAACTTGTGTGTGAATGAGAACTTAGTTTAGTACTCACATGCTGTGACAGCCGCTTTCTGTCCGTGTGCTTCAGATGTGTGCTCTCAGAAAACCGTATATCAGAAGTTTAAACTCATGTGGTTTAAAACGCATGATTTCAGAGCGATAAACATGATAATCAGAACCAAAACAGATGTTTTTAGCAGATACGAGCTGTAATGGCAGCAGCTCTATTCTTGAAAAGGGGCCGGGGAGCAGCAACTCATTTGCATTTAAAGAGACAGGCCCGAAAAACAGCCCGTTTCTGCTTCCACTCAAAATAGGCATTTTCAAAATAATATAATAAATGATCTGTGGAGTATTTTGAGCTGAAATTTCACAGACACATTCTGGGGACACCAGAGACTTATATTACATATTTTAAAAAGAGACATAATATGTCTCCTTTAAAAAATAATTAATCAGTCACAAGACCATTTAAAATAAATGCAAAAAGATGTGGGGAAAACACACTTTCCCTCACGCATAATTTTCAACACAACATCTTGATGGTGGACACGTTTTTAACTACCCTAACTAGGACCCAAGCGATATCAGTTAGCTACAAACTACATGCAGCTGACAATGATAAGGAACGGAACCATCTGACTGCTCTGAAGTAGAGTAACTAACAAATGTTTGGATTTCTGTATGAAGACATCGGTCGAGAATGCAATCGCAAAAGCTGTAACGTCTATTCTTCCTTCTGTGCGTAGTAGCCACAAAATACCGTAACGCATCCCGTAACAACGCTCATATTACGGAACGCAAAAGGATGCGTAACACTCAGTATCAGAAGTGTGTTATGTTTTTGGTGAATTAAATCTCTTTTAAGATTATTTTATTTATCGAGTATATGAGTGAGCGAGCGAGAGAGAGAGAGAGAGAGGATGTTGGAATGTTACATTGTAACATTCATACAGAGGAAACATGCAAAACCAGCGGTGACATCACTCGCGTTCCGTTACATTCAATCGGACATAAAAGCGGCTAGAAATAAGCATGGCGCATTGAACTCCAGAGCGCGGATAACGCAAACTGGCGGACTTACCCCTTACCCCTTATTTGTGAATATTACTTCGCAGCCGTCTTTTGTCTGAAGGCTGTTAAAGCTGTTAGACTCGCTACTGTCCCACATACGCTCTACACACAGTACTGTCTATTCTTCCTTCTGTGCGTAGTAGCCACAAAATACCGTAACGCATCCCGTAACAACGCTCATATTACGGAACGCAGAAGGATGCGTAACACTCAGTATCAGAAGTGTGTTATGTTTTTGGTGAATTAAATCTCTTTTAAGATTATTTTATTTATCGAGTATATGAGTGAGCGAGCGAGAGAGAGAGAGAGAGAGGATGTTGGAATGTTACATTGTAACATTCATACAGAGGAAACATGCAAAACCAGCGGTGACATCACTCGCGTTCCGTTACATTCAATCGGACATAAAAGCGGCTAGAAATAAGCATGGCGCATTGAACTCCAGAGCGCGGATAACGCAAACTGGCGGACTTACCCCTTACCCCTTATTTGTGAATATTACTTCGCAGCCGTCTTTTGTCTGAAGGCTGTTAAAGCTGTTAGACTCGCTACTGTCCCACATACGCTCAGTCCTGGCGAATAAAACACGAGCGAGGGAGCAGAAGTGCTCATTCCTGAGGTTGGCTTTCATAAAACAGGAGAGCATCTGAATCCCACATCGTTCTGGTCGGTTGGAATGGCAGCATAATCGAAGGCCAGATCTCCGAACCACCAAGCCCGTACTTCTGCTTGACAAGCCGAGCAAAGGCGTGAGGGAGAGGCCGACAGCGCGAGCTCGCAGGCTGGTTCAGACTGAAGGGAGACGCAGGAGGAGAACGCACTTCCGACGGATGGGGGAGTGACTAGCGTGGGGGCCAACCAATGAGATTGCAGATTGGGAGAGCGCTGCCTCGGTTGCCACCCTGAAAACCTGGAGACTCGAGATAATGCATGAGTGCCGAGGGATGAATGATTAATGATTATAGTCAATCAGACAGAGTAGCCATCTGTTGCCTTTAACAGCTCTCTCTCTCTCTCTCTCTCTCTCTGGTCATCATTTGGAGTCACACCACATGCTAGACTCATGTGAGGCCATATAGTGTGAGCAAGAACATCTTTGACTAATGTCATTGCAGACTGAGAATCAGCCTCAGGGGAAAGTCCTGATGTTGAAACAACATCACCATTCATCCTCCAGCAGACATCACTCATCTAATTATTGTATCTGAAACAAAAGGACACTCAGCTCAAAATGAATTGCATTAAATGGAGAGTTTTCTAAAGTGTATGCCATTCCCATTTAACTATTTACAAAGACTTTGTCATCCTTTGATTTGTAAAATCTGTTTTATGCTAATGTATATGTGATGTTATTTTAATAGTATTATCCCAGTATTATTCAACATAATTTTGCACTTCACTGATTCTAAGACTTATATTTGTGCTTACGTTAATAAAAATGAAATTCATAAAAACAGTTCTTGTTCAACTAAATGAGTGTTGTCTCAGGTGCTTTTATTCATAGAGTGATATGCGATTCAATAATTAATATTTGAAAGAGCTTTTCTCCAGTGGCTCAGCCTTTTTGCTCGCTGCAAATCTAGTGTTGTGAACTGAGCAAACATACTTGCTCAGTGTGAATACATAAAAAATAAAAGGATACAAGCATTACTTTAGCCACATGTTCTCAGAATGTGGGTTATAAGATAAAATGGGTGAGTAAAAGCATTTGTAATAAACCATGCTGCAATAATGGAGTTTTTAATGCTCATTTCATACATTGTATTTTGGCTCTTCGTAATTGTCACGAATCCGGTCCATGAACTTCCAATTTCATTGTCTCTCGCACTACACACTGTTGCACATCACCCCGGACTACATTTCCCATCATGCATTGCACTGATTGCACTCAGCACGGATTGCACACAGCTGTTTACACTGATTGCACACAGCTGTTTCATATCACTCCCTCACTATGTAACACTCACTCTGATTCCTTCCCTCTGCCGAGTATTGTTTAGCGCTTGTCTTTCCCCAGATAGCTACTTTACGGAGCCTTAGTGATTTGCCTTAGCCTTAGCCCTTTTCTCGGTTCTTGATCTTTGCCTGGTTTCTTGGATTTCTCCCTTAGTCTTGTCCCTTCCGATTCTGTCTGCCCATCGGTGACCTTCGCTAGCCCTGTGACTGTTCTTGTGTTTTGCCCGCCATATGCCTGTGTTCTGACCCTGCCTGTCTTATGACCACGTCTCCTGTCTAATTAAAGCTTTGCATTTGGATCCTCACGTCTCGTCAGCCTCGTTACAGTAATACTTTCATCTTTCTTTCTTTTATCTTTTTAAATTATACACTTGATTCATTTTGTAGATTTGAGACTGAGATATGTCTGTATGCTCATATATAATTTACTTGCATTACTCAAAAGGTGCTAACAGTTTAGAAGGCAAAGCAATATAATGCAGATATATTAACTGTCAGCATAATACTTCTATAAGGACACTGCCATCTACTGGATCTTAGAATTCACTTAATGTCATTTTAATCTTTATCACTAAAGTTGATCAAATG
>NW_015505302.1:1506467-1510586 GCF_001515645.1 Sinocyclocheilus grahami
TCAGTGTCGCCGTAATTCAAAAGGCTTATAAATAATTCAGAATGATTTTTTTTTCAAAATCTAAAAATGCAGAAAGTTTCCTGTGAGGGGTAGGTTTAGGGGTAGGGTTGGTGTAGGGCAATAGAAAATACGGTTTGTACAGTATGAAAACCATTACGCCTATGGAGAGTCCCCATAAACCATAAAAACAAACCTGTGTGTTGTGTGTGTGTGTGTGTGTCAAAAAGTGTGGATTTGTTTTTCTTTTGGATATGTAAGATACATAAAATCCTAACTTTGAAATTGGCCAAATGAAAACAAGAAACTAAGAAAACTATTTTAATAAAAAAAATGATTAAAATGTCATTTCCAAATGGAATGCTGTATAACATACTACAATTAATTTGAGATGTGTAGGCCTATGTGTATGAACAAATTCTGTGGTGGACATGACAAAATGATAAATGTATATCCACTGTTGTAACTACACTACACTACAAAAAAAAAAAAAAACACTGGTAATTTTCTACCAGGACATATCCAGTAATTTTACAGTTTTACATTTCTGTTAACCCTAAAAAAAATAAAAAAAAAAAACAATCAAGTGGTGCAAAATTCAAATACATGTAATACTCCTACAAAAAAAAAAAACAATTTTAATAAATGCGTCTTTTCCTTACTGTGTAGTCAGAGTGCAAAAAAATGTGTTTAAGAGACACTAAATATCCATCGGGCCAAACATGTTCACAAATGTAGGACAATTTTAGGATTTATTAGACAATATACAGTATTCTGATTCACATATGGGAATGTTGAGTTGTTTTTTTATTATTATTATTTTTTTTTTACGTAAAACAAACCGATGAACAAAATTGAATGTGCCATGTTACATATGATTCTGGTCATGGGGTTTAAGTTTGTTCAGAACGACCTTTCATGTGTCTATTTATGTCCAAACAAAGAAGTATTGTCCGCGAAGGTCTGATTTCCACTATTGGCAGTTGCCAACAGTGATTTCTAACGCACTAATTCAAAATATATGAACACTGACGCTGGCATTTTGAGGGTGGAATGAAGTAAGCTTTAAGACCCTCAAAAAGCCCTAAATGACCGCTTCTGTTCTTACAACACAGAGCCTACACACTCATAAACCCTGCACTATCAGTGTCTCAAAGGGGCATTCATTTTCCTCCTGCTGGTGATGTCATCATTTGGAGTCACACCACATGCTAGACTCATGTGAGGCCATATAGTGTGAGCAAGAACATCTTTGACTAATGTCATTGCAGACTGAGAATCAGCCTCAGGGGAAAGTCCTGATGTTGAAACAACATCACCATTCATCCTCCAGCAGACATCACTCATCTAATTATTGTATCTGAAACAAAAGGACACTCAGCTCAAAATGAATTGCATTAAATGGAGAGTTTTCTAAAGTGTATGCCATTCCCATTTAACTATTTACAAAGACTTTGTCATCCTTTGATTTGTAAAATCTGTTTTATGCTAATGTATATGTGATGTGATTTTAATAGTATTATCCCAGTATTATTCAACATAATTTTGCACTTCACTGATTCTAAGACTTATATTTGTGCTTACGTTAATAAAAATTAAATTCATAAAAACAGTTCTTGTTCAACTAAATGAGTGTTGTCTCAGGTGCTTTTATTCATAGAGTGATATGCGATTCAATAATTAATATTTGAAAGAGCTTTTCTCCAGTGGCTCAGCCTTTTTGCTCGCTGCAAATCTAGTGTTGTGAACTGAGCAAACATACTTGCTCAGTGTGAATACATAAAAAATAAAAGGATACAAGCATTACTTTAGCCACATGTTCTCAGAATGTGGGTTATTAGATCAAATGGGTGAGTAAAAGCATTTGTAATAAACCATGCTGCAATAATGGAGTTTTTAATGCTCATTGTATTTTGGCTCTTCGTAATACTTTCATCTTTCTTTCTTTTATCTTTTTAAATTATACACTTGATTCATTTAGTAGATTTGAGACTGAGATATGTATGTATGCTCATATATAATTTACTTGCATTACTCAAAAGGTGCTAACAGTTTAGAAGGCAAAGCAATATAATGCAGATATATTAACTGTCAGCATAATACTTCTATAAGGACACTGCCATCTACTGGATCTTAGAACTCACTTAATGTCATTTTAATCTTTATCACTAAAGTTGATCAAATGATACAGACAGAGCTCACCAGTCACATTATTCACTCTGAGCAAAACCCGTTTCCTAAATAAAATGTTCTACACTATGAAGCACCTCAAGTAAAGAGAAAGAACAGGGAAGCATTTGTAAAACAAGCTTAAGAAATGTGTATGTGCTTTCCATAGTGCGCTACACTGACATAAATTAAATGAATGTCACGCCATCCAGTACGATTTCTAAATATTTTATGCATATTTGATCATAAAACACCATCTGACGCTTTATTAGTAATTCCATCCACGAGATGGCGCTTTTGGTTAACTAATGATGTTGAGAAGGTGGACCCTCAATATTTCACATTTTCAAGTACAACCTTGTCCTCAGTTATGTCCAAAGTCTTTCCTCAGACCTAGTGTTACAAATGGTCGCATTTAGTACACATTTTAATGTACATGATATACAAAAGCATGTCTTCATCTAGTTGAAGTAGTTTTGGTTACTTTACTTGAAGAAGTGTGCATAAGCCTGACATGACACCTTCATAACCATGACATGACACCTACATAATCATGACATGACACCTATATAATCATGTCATGACACATGTCATGAATATGAAGGTTTTTTTATGCATGTTTATGACAACTGTCATTAAGTGTCATTCGCTCAGTTATGTCATTTTTAATGCAAAGATAACATTGTTTGAGATGTCTTTGTTATGGGCTATGGTTAGGGGTAAGGGTAGGGGTAGGGTTAGGTCAAATAATGTCATATTCACATTAAAAATGATATAACTGAGCGAATGACACATAATGACAGTTATCATAAACATGCATAAAACCTCCTTCATATTCATGACATGTGTCATGATTATGAAAGTGTCATGCCAGTCTTATGCACACCCCTTCAAGTAAAGCGTTACCGTTGCTTTTTCTTTCAAATGACACACTGTAAAAATGTTTATCATTATGTCAAAACATCTTCGTCTGCATCCACTATAGCTACAATAACTCTTGTCATTTGTATTCGACTTTGTGAATTTTCAGAGTTTCCACTCAATTGTCTTCATCAGTAAATCGATGTGGTGGAGAAAAACGGGTACATTTCTTTTCCACTGCACTTCTCACGGTAAATCATTGTAAACAACCTTACGCAAGATAAGGATCACATCCTTAAAGACCAATAATATAGTTATAGCTACTGAAATGGCAATTGCATTATAGGGGCAGACCATGTCATTTCAAATAATCATTAATGATATAAATAACTAAAAATGACTAAGAATTGAGACACCGGCGGTCTTCATACAGTATGCATGGTCATATGCATTGCATGGCGCATCAATCACATTTGGGTTTCACACGCACGCTTTATCTTTACAGCCCTTGAATGATGCTTGGCCAGAGAGCAGAAGCAGCAGCAGCAGCGGGTCCAGCAGCGCCGCTCCAGTGCCGCACTCACTCAGCCCTCTCCGCGCGCTAACTGACGTGTTTTGCGCATTTCCTGGACCAGCCTTCAGACACACACAGTCGGGAGAAAAATAGGCAGGTCTGCAGGAAACTGAGTACCGACGGACAAACAAGGATCCTGGAAGAATCAAGTGAGTACGAAACCCTTGTAAACACTGGTTCTCCTGTCTGGGGCGAATCGAAAGACGCTTTTGCGGGGGATAACTTTCCTCCCAATGCGCGGAGGAGACACATCCAGCGCTCCAGCCAGACGAGGGAACAGGCTGCTCACCCTGAGGAGATCCAGCATATATTTCTGGCATATTTTGAGGTGTGGAATGCTGGTCCTATCGCTGCTGATACACTGTAGCTGTCCGTTTTCGCTCCAACTTGCATTGCTGACTGCCTACAGCGGTGTTTGGACAGCTTCAAGATCGCATGCAGGTTGTCCGTAGGTCATAGCAATAGATTCCCTTTCTGCCTGGACCTTCTACACTTTGCATGCAGATCCACGAGGACGA
>NW_015505302.1:1511206-1518945 GCF_001515645.1 Sinocyclocheilus grahami
TCCACTGTTGTACCTACACTACACTAAAAAAAAAAAAAAAACACTGGTAATTTTCTACCAGGACATATCCAGTAATTTTACAGTTTTACATTTCTGTTAACCCTAAAAAAAATAAAAATAAAAAACAATCAAGTGGTGCAAAATTCAAATACATGTAATACTCCTACAAAAAAAAAAACAATTTTAATAAATGCGTCTTTTCCTTACTGTGTAGTCAGAGTGCAAAAAAATGTGTTTAAGAGACACTAAATATCCATCGGGCCAAACATGTTCACAAATGTAGGACAATTTTAGGATTTATTAGACAATATACAGTATTCTGATTCACATATGGGAATGTTGAGTTGTTTTTTTATTATTATTATTTTTTTTTTACGTAAAACAAACCGATGAACAAAATTGAATGTGCCATGTTACATATGATTCTGGTCATGGGGTTTAAGTTTGTTCAGAACGACCTTTCATGTGTCTATTTATGTCCAAACAAAGAAGCATTGTCCGCGAAGGTCTGATTTCCACTATTGGCAGTTGCCAACAGTGATTTCTAACGCACTAATTCAAAATATATGAACACTGACGCTGGCATTTTGAGGGTGGAATGAAGTAAGCTTTAAGACCCTCAAAAAGCCCTAAATGACCGCTTCTGTTCTTACAACACAGAGCCTACACACTCATAAACCCTGCACTATCAGTGTCTCAAAGGGGCATTCATTTTCCTCCTGCTGGTGATGTCATCATTTGGAGTCACACCACATGCTAGACTCATGTGAGGCCATATAGTGTGAGCAAGAACATCTTTGACTAATGTCATTGCAGACTGAGAATCAGCCTCAGGGGAAAGTCCTGATGTTGAAACAACATCACCATTCATCCTCCAGCAGACATCACTCATCTAATTATTGTATCTGAAACAAAAGGACACTCAGCTCAAAATGAATTGCATTAAATGGAGAGTTTTCTAAAGTGTATGCCATTCCCATTTAACTATTTACAAAGACTTTGTCATCCTTTGATTTGTAAAATCTGTTTTATGCTAATGTATATGTGATGTTATTTTAATAGTATTATCCCAGTATTATTCAACATAATTTTGCACTTCACTGATTCTAAGACTTATATTTGTGCTTACGTTAATAAAAATTAAATTCATAAAAACAGTTCTTGTTCAACTAAATGAGTGTTGTCTCAGGTGCTTTTATTCATAGAGTGATATGCGATTCAATAATTAATATTTGAAAGAGCTTTTCTCCAGTGGCTCAGCCTTTTTGCTCGCTGCAAATCTAGTGTTGTGAACTGAGCAAACATACTTGCTCAGTGTGAATACATAAAAAATAAAAGGATACAAGCATTACTTTAGCCACATGTTCTCAGAATGTGGGTTATAAGATAAAATGGGTGAGTAAAAGCATTTGTAATAAACCATGCTGCAATAATGGAGTTTTTAATGCTCATTTCATACATTGTATTTTGGCTCTTCGTAATTGTCACGAATCCGGTCCATGAACTTCCAATTTCATTGTCTCTCGCACTACACACTGTTGCACATCACCCCGGACTACATTTCCCATCATGCATTGCACTGATTGCACTCAGCACGGATTGCACACAGCTGTTTACACTGATTGCACACAGCTGTTTCATATCACTCCCTCACTATGTAACACTCACTCTGATTCCTTCCCTCTGCCGAGTATTGTTTAGCGCTTGTCTTTCCCCAGATAGCTACTTTACGGAGCCTTAGTGATTTGCCTTAGCCTTAGCCCTTTTCTCGGTTCTTGATCTTTGCCTGGTTTCTTGGATTTCTCCCTTAGTCTTGTCCCTTCCGATTCTGTCTGCCCATCGGTGACCTTCGCTAGCCCTGTGACTGTTCTTGTGTTTTGCCCGCCATATGCCTGTGTTCTGACCCTGCCTGTCTTATGACCACGTCTCCTGTCTAATTAAAGCTTTGCATTTGGATCCTCACGTCTCGTCAGCCTCGTTACAGTAATACTTTCATCTTTCTTTCTTTTATCTTTTTAAATTATACACTTGATTCATTTAGTAGATTTGAGACTGAGATATGTATGTATGCTCATATATAATTTACTTGCATTACTCAAAAGGTGCTAACAGTTTAGAAGGCAAAGCAATATAATGCAGATATATTAACTGTCAGCATAATACTTCTATAAGGACACTGCCATCTACTGGATCTTAGAATTCACTTAATGTCATTTTAATCTTTATCACTAAAGTTGATCAAATGATACAGACAGAGCTCACCAGTCACATTATTCACTCTGAGCAAAACCCGTTTCCTAAATAAAATGTTCTACACTATGAAGCACCTCAAGTAAAGAGAAAGAACAGGGAAGCATTTGTAAAACAAGCTTAAGAAATGTGTATGTGCTTTCCATAGTGCGCTACACTGACATAAATTAAATGAATGTCACGCCATCCAGTACGATTTCTAAATATTTTATGCATATTTGATCATAAAACACCATCTGACGCTTTATTAGTAATTCCATCCACGAGATGGCGCTTTTGGTTAACTAATGATGTTGAGAAGGTGGACCCTCAATATTTCACATTTTCAAGTACAACCTTGTCCTCAGTTATGTCCAAAGTCTTTCCTCAGACCTAGTGTTACAAATGGTCGCATTTAGTACACATTTTAATGTACATGATATACAAAAGCATGTCTTCATCTAGTTGAAGTAGTTTTGGTTACTTTACTTGAAGAAGTGTGCATAAGCCTGACATGACACCTTCATAACCATGACATGACACCTACATAATCATGACATGACACCTATATAATCATGTCATGACACATGTCATGAATATGAAGGTTTTTTATGCATGTTTATGACAACTGTCATTAAGTGTCATTCGCTCAGTTATGTCATTTTTAATGCAAAGATAACATTGTTTGAGATGTCTTTGTTATGGGCTATGGTTAGGGGTAAGGGTAGGGGTAGGGTTAGGTCAAATAATGTCATATTCACATTAAAAATGATATAACTGAGCGAATGACACATAATGACAGTTATCATAAACATGCATAAAACCTCCTTCATATTCATGACATGTGTCATGATTATGAAAGTGTCATGCCAGTCTTATGCACACCCCTTCAAGTAAAGCGTTACCGTTGCTTTTTCTTTCAAATGACACACTGTAAAAATGTTTATCATTATGTCAAAACATCTTCGTCTGCATCCACTATAGCTACAATAACTCTTGTCATTTGTATTCGACTTTGTGAATTTTCAGAGTTTCCACTCAATTGTCTTCATCAGTAAATCGATGTGGTGGAGAAAAACGGGTACATTTCTTTTCCACTGCACTTCTCACGGTAAATCATTGTAAACAACCTTACGCAAGATAAGGATCACATCCTTAAAGACCAATAATATAGTTATAGCTACTGAAATGGCAATTGCATTATAGGGGCAGACCATGTCATTTCAAATAATCATTAATGATATAAATAACTAAAAATGACTAAGAATTGAGACACCGGCGGTCTTCATACAGTATGCATGGTCATATGCATTGCATGGCGCATCAATCACATTTGGGTTTCACACGCACGCTTTATCTTTACAGCCCTTGAATGATGCTTGGCCAGAGAGCAGAAGCAGCAGCAGCAGCGGGTCCAGCAGCGCCGCTCCAGTGCCGCACTCACTCAGCCCTCTCCGCGCGCTAACTGACGTGTTTTGCGCATTTCCTGGACCAGCCTTCAGACACACACAGTCGGGAGAAAAATAGGCAGGTCTGCAGGAAACTGAGTACCGACGGACAAACAAGGATCCTGGAAGAATCAAGTGAGTACGAAACCCTTGTAAACACTGGTTCTCCTGTCTGGGGCGAATCGAAAGACGCTTTTGCGGGGGATAACTTTCCTCCCAATGCGCGGAGGAGACACATCCAGCGCTCCAGCCAGACGAGGGAACAGGCTGCTCACCCTGAGGAGATCCAGCATATATTTCTGGCATATTTTGAGGTGTGGAATGCTGGTCCTATCGCTGCTGATACACTGTAGCTGTCCGTTTTCGCTCCAACTTGCATTGCTGACTGCCTACAGCGGTGTTTGGACAGCTTCAAGATCGCATGCAGGTTGTCCGTAGGTCATAGCAATAGATTCCCTTTCTGCCTGGACCTTCTACACTTTGCATGCAGATCCACGAGGACGACGAAGGGCATTTACTGTTATTTCCTAAGGAGAAACAATCCCGAATACAAACCGGTGGACCGTGACATATAGCCTAAACTGGTTGAATAATTAACAAGGCGCTGAAGTGGAATATTGTTACTAAAGCTCTCAAAAGTGGCCATGGTGATTTTTAACGGTCTGCTGAAGATTAAGATCTGCGAGGCTTTGGACCTGAAGCCCACAGCCTGGTCTCTGAGACACGCCGTTGGCCCCAAGACGCAAACCTTCCTGCTGGACACTTACATCGCCCTCAACGTAGATGAGTTTCGCGTGGGTCAGACCTCGACCAAGCAGAAGACCAACAGTCCCGTCTGGCACGATGAGTTTGTGGCGGAGGTGCACGACGGCCGGAAGATCGAGCTGTCGGTGTTTCACGACGCGCCGATTGGCTACGACGACTTTGTAGCCAACTGCACCATTCAGTTCGAGGAGTTGCTGCAAAACGGCAGCAAACACTTCGAAGACTGGGTAATGTTTTTTTGTAGATATTTCAGGGTGCGACTTATGGAGGGTGCCTCCAACCCATGTTGGGAAATCCATTTAATGGCAGCTTTGATTTGGAACACGGTTAAATAATTGATCATTAATAGCCACCCTATTCCAAAACCAGCAGTAGGACCAACTGGTGGTTGGTTTGTTGCTGGTCTAAAACAGTCTACTAGTTTGCTCCAGCAAATGGCCAGCTAGGACCAGCTAGAAACTAGCTTCCAGGTTCCAAAACCCAGTCAACAGCTGGATTTTCCAGCCGGGGTATAGTCGAAACAAAAGGTCTTAGGGTGGATGTGGGTCTTAAGAGTATTTTAAAAGCTTACATACATTTCAGTGTTTGTAAATGTTTCAGCAACTACAAAAGTTAGTCACCGGTGGCCAAATAGATGCTATCGAGCACGTTAACCTGAGGAGGCAACCGTACGCAGCTTTCCATTGCGATCAGTATGCAACAGTGTGTCGATACGCGAGAAGTTTAGTATTTATCATAATTAAATAGCAAACACGCCACAAAAATCTTAGTGTTATAATATATATATATATATTGAAACAGTATGAAGATTGTATGAAGGCGCCAAATGACAGTTTGCATTACGCAAGACATACTGAACAGATTACGCCTGAAAATACCTGTAAAATTCCTTTTTAGAACCCTATAATTGTCATAGTGAGACATTTTATTGCCCGTGGTAATCAACAGTGTTGGGGGTAACGCATTACAAGTAACGCGAGTTACGTAATCAGATTACTTTTTTAAGTAACTAGGAAAGTAACGCATTACTTTTTAATTTACAAGAGAATGTCTGATTACTTTTTCAAATAAGTAACGCAAGTTCTTTTTTTTCCAATGTATTGATTGACAGCTCTCCTGTCCCCATGTTGAGAGAAATCAGAAGATGTTACTGTAGTTCTAAAATAAATATGAATATGCATTAATTCATCTCACTCACACAAAAAAAAAACATACCGATTCAGTATTCCTCAAAATGAATAAAAATAATGCAACTCAGAATATGACGCAAACCTGCTATAATTAAAAATCCCATCCTGCTCCCCATCCAGTGCTTTCCTGTCTCATCGCTACTGTCCTGTCTGAATAAAAGCATAAAATATAACTGTAAAAAAATGGGGGGGTTGGGGGGAATAAAAAGCTAATTTGATATATTAATCAAAATATATAACACTCCTACAGTCTCGGTATTTACTATTTACTAGTATTTATGCTGCTGGAAAGGCAAAATTGTGTGTACATTGCGAGTTACGTAATCAGATTACTTTTTTCAAGTAACTAGTAAAGTAACGCATTACTTTTTAATTTACAAGAGAATATCTGAGTTACTTTTTTTCAATTTATTGATTGACAGCTCTCCTGTCCTCATGTTGAGAGAAATCAGAAGATGTTACTGTAGTTGTAAAATAAATATGAATATGCATTAATTCATCTCACTCACACAAAAAAACACCGATTCAGTATTCCTCAAAATGAATAAAAATAATGCAACTCAGAATATGACGCAAACCTGCTATAATTAAACGTTAAACAACACAAATATCCTTTATGTATTTAATCCTATTCTATTAACCAATGTCTTCGCTTCTGACCTTCGATTATCCAGTTCAACCATACTAATAAGCAAATATTACTCTAGACAACTTTTTTTATTGCTGAAGTGTGTTGAAATTTCTTCTTCTGCATTCTACTGTACGGACGTAAATTTACTTTCCCTTCAGCCTGAGGCTTATTCATTTCACTTTTGGTGTGAAAAGGCTTTTATATTTGCCAAAAATAGTACTTTTTTGTTTGAAAAACAAACAAGCAAGCCCTGTCCAGATTTTAAAAGTAACGCAAAAGTAACGTAACGCATTACTTTCCATAAAAAGTAACTAAGTAACGTAATTAGTTACTTTTTTTATGGAGTAACGCAATATTGTAATGCATTACTTTTAAAAGTAACTTTCCCCAACACTGGTAATCAACGTCAATGTTCAAAATATGGTTACACCAAAAGGAGAACACGTGTATGTTCTCTTCACATCATTCGTGTCATGCACTGGCAGCAGGTGTGTGTTGTACTTTCCTCTTTCTCTGATGCCACCTGCATCATTTCTGCAGCAAAAGCCTCAGATGAATGCTCAGATAATCCCGGTTGCATAGAGACGGCGAAAGAGGTTCGCGACCTGTCATAAATATTTCTGCAGCTGCAAAGAGCCATGCAGCCACCATTAATGCAGACATATGATAATCTGTTGCCAAATGGTCAGACAACTTGCATTTTTTAATCTGTCGAGGTTAGGAAAGTATTTGTGCATCTGATATTTTTGCAAGGTAACCTAACGTTTCTAAATTACCTGATAAAAATATATGTATTATGGATGACTAGAAAAGGATTAATATAGAATTATATACTTGTAGGCTATGGAAGTCAGAAATATTTTAATTGCAGCAAAATTTTAGTGATACTTTCATGGAAACAATATCCATCACTACCCGTTAACCATCATAAAACAGTCAGTCATCTAAAAGCACACCACCATTGTGACTAATGTCATAATATATAGCAGCCATTATAACATTTACATCATTTTCATTTAACACCAATTCACACGCTTTCAAATCAGTCCTAAATCTGTATTTGATCATCACTGACAAACACAATGACAGGCACATAGGCCATATCCTGGCTGCCCTGTCTGAATGTCTCGTGTTCAGTCAAAACAATGAGTAATAGTATAATAGAGTAATTGAATATCAATGAACAGTGCACTAAGTAATCTAGTAATAGAATAGCATTGTTTATCATTTGAATGAGAGTGCATAGTTCTGTTGGATATCAGTATCCAGCATCAGTCTTGGCCCCTGATATGGCAGGTGTGCAGTGTGGCATGGCCTGGCCGTAGACTCCGAGCGACCCTGGAAACTGCTCTGCTCTTTATAGTCTAACACAGACAGACATGTGAATTATTGATGTGCCATCATATGCCCAGTTGTGATGTTGAGAAGTACAGTCGTCTGCCTTTATGTTGCCATCTCAGATTGGATCGGGACAGG
>NW_015505302.1:1519205-1545790 GCF_001515645.1 Sinocyclocheilus grahami
CCCCCCCCCATTATTAAAGACAGAGAGCTTTATAAGTTCTCCTGTGTTGGTAATCTGGGCATCCTGATCTGATCAGTTTACACAAGTACAAGGGTTTGCATAAATACAGAGATGTTGCCTGAAATACGAGTTGAAATTTGAACATGAATATAAGCAGACGCATGCATAGATACAGTATGAACAGAAATCGAAAACAAGGAGATTAATATCTTCATATGGTCCATTTCGATGGTAACAGCACTCTAATTCTTATTAAAGCTGCATTGAGCTCTGTTGCTTTCTGCTGTCTACACATGCAGCATCCTATGCTCAAGTCAAATCTTCTAACATAAGTATTTTTTGAGGAACCCATTAATTTACCTCCATAAATATTCTCAGTTATCCTCAATTTATATAGTTTGTTGACAGATGAAATGTTGAGGACTTCTTAGGTAGACCTCACAAAGTAAATACTGCTTGCAGTTGTTAATGACAGTGCAAACAAGTAACCATGAGCTGGTAACACCAGTCCTAAGATGAAACTTACAATGCTTGAGGCTTACATGAGCGCTAATTTACAGCTTACACAGTACTAAAACATCAGACATTTGTAACATTGAAGGTACTTCAAAAATACCACTTGTAAAAAAAAAACAAAAACATTTGTTATATATAACATAACATATGTATAAATGTTATATATAATATAATATAATATATAATGGCTAAATGAAATGGCTGATCTATTGAATTACATAACTGAGCTTATGTTTAGCATGATTTAATTAAGTCCCTAGACATATGTGATTTTGACATTTGTGCTCATTTGCATTGAATAAGAGGAAACATCACATGATTAAATTATTTCTTAGCATCTCTTCAGCAAAAAAAATAATAAAAATAGCACTTCCCTGTGTGCGGTGCAATATGTCATCTTTGACTTCCAAAAATAATTATTTACTTACATTTATTTATTTAAAAATAAATAAATAATTATATAAACAATGTCAAATTTTCTTGCCTTAGTATTTATTTATCATCCTTAATTAATTTTTGTTATAATTTGCAAAAATGATAATATATTCAAATATATTATTTATTATATTTCAAGATTATTTAGGCACTTACTTTAACTCCTATTATACTTTAAATTTGAGATTGTGGACAGTACTACAAATATTGTTAGCTTTTATAACACATTTCTTGTGATGTTCCTAAAGTTACTTTGGATAAAAGCATCTACTAAATGACTAACTAAATGTAAATGTATATATTATGGTAATTGTATTTATTACCAGTAACAGTTACATGAGGCAAAATAAGTTTTAAGCACAAACCTGTATTAAGGTAAAACTGAAATGTTCAGCTTTTTTACAACTGCTTATTAGATCAATAAATTCTAATGTTGTATTATATGATTACAGATGACTTTAGTAAGGGTTTGCAGTCTAGGAGTTTTGCTTTAAAAGCAAATGATGAAAGAAGTGGCGGACAGTAGTATACTCCCGGTGGCCCCGGAGGAAACAGGGGCCGGGGTACTGTCGGGCTGGAGCTAAAAATACCAGCGGTGCGTTTGAGTCACACGGTAGCCTGGGCTTCCTGTTTTCACTCTCCCATGTTTACTTCCCAGAGAGATAGAGGGGGACAGAGAGGAGGCGGTGGGGTGAGACTGGGGGACCTGATGCCTTCACTGATATCCAGAAACACATGCTCACTTACCGATTTTGATTCCCACAGAATAGGGAATGTGTGGCTGAAGGCATGACGGCATTGTAAGTAACAAACATTGCAGTAAAAACATAGCCACTGTTAAGGATACCATCTATTTTGATAACTTGCTAACCATAAACCTTAAGCCCAAATTATACTTAAGTTTGAATGTGAACGCTTAGCGTGTCTGTATAGACGAATGCGAACATTCAAAGTATCCTCCATTTGATAGCTTATGCAAACACAGGTGATCGACCCACGCGCACTAAAAGTTTTATTCTTGTCCAGTCTGCTCTATTTCTCTCCAGAAGTTATGAGTGATAAAACTGTCTTTGTAAACGCTTAAACTTGTGTGTTGTGTGTATCTCTTAACCTCCTCGCACATGTACTAGTCATTGCTGGCATCTATTTGTTGCAGTGTCTCCAGTAGTGTGATGCTGTTGTTGTTGTTCTGTTTCTTCAGTTTCAAGGCAGACTGTACAGTACGCACATATGCTGAGGATGAAAATTACATCATGCGAACTATAGATTTACCCTAGCATACGGTAAACGGATTACATAATCAGATTCCAAAAAATTAAGTATGCGTAATTACATTATATTACATTTTAAAATGCTTATAATCAGATTACAGTTACTTTTTATGGATAACATGATTACATATTATTCACACAATGGTAGCAAATTAATCATAATTTATTGATTTTCCCTAATTCTTCTTTTTTCTCTCTTTTAAAGTTTCCTTTCTAAAAATCCTACTATATCATACCATTTAGCTTTGAAAACTTTGTTAAAATTATAATATTGGTTAATATTTCAATAATTGAACAAGACATTTGCTTGTTCACAGTTGTCTGATGTTTGATTAAGTCTTTAATTGATTTTTCCATACTTTTCTGCCATATGTACATAAACTGACAGTCACCACTGATAAGCTACTACTAAATATTGTAGAAACTTAATTTTCTATAAAGTTGCTTTGCAACGATTTCTATCGTAAAAAGCACTATACAAATAAACTTGAATTGAAAAAAACATGTTGGTTAATGGTCACATAGACATGCAGGTAAACAAATTAAATATTTCTATATTAAGTGTTCAAATGTTTTATTTTGGTTTTATTTAAAAATAATTGATTTTATTTTATATTTTTATGATTGAATTAATTTATTGATTTTTTTTAATCAACTCAAACCCACTGCAGTTCTTACATTAAACCCAGTTTTAGAAACCCTGGAATAATGTAATGTTTAATGCATTTTAGTATGTTGACATCAAATAATTAAACATATTTTTTTTCTCTTTGCTTTTTTATATCGGTGTGGTACATTTAGTGGTAAGTTTGAAAGGAAGTTAGGTAAAAAGTATTCTAAAAAGTAGTCAGACAAAAAATCATCCCTATCATGGTGAAGTTCTTTTCTGTTCTTCGCTTTGGGGTAAAAAGAAATTTGAAATACCTGAGCAGTGGTTTACTGCTGAGCACTTTCCTCTCAATAACAAAATAAATGCCAAGTTCTGTCATGAAACTCTAGATGGCACAGGCTGATAGGTTGTCAAAACTGATGATATTCACAGAATTAAACTGCTTGGCACAAGCTGATTGGTTCATGTTGCATACGCAGCCAATGAGCTTGCTGCTTTACATTTAAATGGCTGGTTGGCATTCACTAGAGCATTTCGTAGTGCGCTTTCAGAGTTCCTCTGAAACCCTTCCCCAGCTCCACCTGTATAGATCTGCAACAGGTTATTTTATATATGCTACTTGTGCATCAGCAGTATGTCTTAAATACTCACAGCACCATATCGGCATATGTATTGACAGTAGCACGTTCCTGTACTTGCTTTGCAGCAGCAATTCAACCACGTACAGTAGCAGTTCTATTCCTTCAAGACCAAATACATTAACATTGTCATACCATTACCATGCTAAAATCTTCAGAGAGTTGTCATGATAGAAATACAGTTAAGTTATGCTGTGATTACTACCTGCCAAGTGACAGAAACCTCTTACACCTCTAAATAGGTACTCAATTGTCGATTCTGAGACAGACAGCACAGCTGCAACCCTGGGAGGTGATAAGAGGGAGGAACAAGTTCACATTCCGTAAATAACAAAACTTTAAAAAGTCCCCACAGACTGAAAAGAAGGAAAAACGGAATGCTTAAGAGAAGTGCTTTTGTTAATGTGTGTATACTAAGTCAATTTCTAAGGGCAGCATCTAATTGAAACAGATGAATGAGAGGTGGTAGGTCATATAGTGGTCTCAAAAGCATGACTCGAGTTTACACTCATTTGATGTCTGACTTTGTCTGCTCTTTAAGTAAGTTCACGTTAATGTAATAGTGTCTTGAAGGGATGCGGTGCAAGAATGGCCATTGATGCTTGACGCTCTTTCAGCAGTCAAAGTGTACTGTTTGAACAGTAATGAAGAGTCACAAGAGAGATGGGGAGACAGAATGCATGCCAGGAATGCTTTTAAGTGTAGGTCTCTGATTTGAAATAGTGCTGTCACCACTTGAAATATCAGCTAATGCACATACCAAAGCTTGTAAAGACAAGCACACACTGGCACACAAACCTTGTACAACAATAAACATTCTTGTGTAGAAAATAGTCTGTTGTGGATAGGTAAATGATGTTTATGGGTGAATCTCACGAAAAAATCTAGGCCATATTTAACACCAAAATATTAATATATTTTTTTTACATCTTTAACATTTTTTGTACAAAAAACAAACATTTTAATGAGTAAATTAAACACAACTACATATACTAGCATTATAATAGTAATTTTATTTTTAATTTTATAATAATTATATTAAAAAAATTATGTTCAATAATATGTTTGTGTGTATGCAATATGGTAATGAGGTATTACAATTCTGAAAAGGCATAGTTCACCCAAAAATAAAATTTTGCTGAAAATATATTCACCCTGATGTCATCCAAGATGTAGATGAGATTGTTTGTTCATGGGAGCAAATTTGGAGAATCTTCTGCAGTGAATGGGTGCCGTCAGAATGAGAGTCCAAACAGCTGATAAAAACATCACAATAATCCACAAGTAATCCGCTCGACTCAGTCCATCAGTTAACATCTTGTGAAGTGAAAAGCTGAGTGTTTGTTAGAAACAAATCCATCATTAAGGCATTTTAACATTAAACTGTAATTTCTGGCCAAAATACGAGTCCATAATCCATAATAATGCTTCCTCCAATGAAAAAAGGACTGCTGTCCTCTCACATCAAAATCCACTGGCATATTTGTTTAGAACTGTTTTGGACTGTTTTTCGCTTGTAAACGGTGATTTATCTGTGCATATTTCTCTCCTGATTCAAACAAGATGACATTTTCAATGGAGGCATTATTGTAGATAAAGGGCTCATATTTTAGCCAGATTAAAAACATCTTAATGATGGATTTGTTTCTTATAAACACGCAGCTTTTCACTTCAAGACATTAACTGATGGACTGGAGTGGTGTGGATTTATTGTGGATTATTTTGATGTTTTTATGAGTTATTTGGACTCTCATTCTGACAGCAGCCATTCACTGCAGAGGATCCATTGGTAATGTAATGCTAAATTTCTCTCAGTCTGTTCCGGAACAAACTCATCTACATCTTGGATGGCATGACATTTTCAACAAAGTTTCATTTCTGGCTGAACTATTCTTTAAAAAAAATGCCATGATGCAAATTATCTAATTGTCATGCCCCTGGACTCTATCTGTGTGTTTTTCCCTCTCCATGTGCTCCATGACCCAATTTTCCCTCATGTTCAATTATGATTATTTGTTCCAGGTGTTCCCAGTTAATTTCCTTGATTAGTCCCATTACTTTAGCCCTGTGTTTTACTAAGTCTGGCGTCTGGTATTGAATGTTCATTTTACCCCGCTACTTGTGTGTTCCTGGTTCCCTTGGATGTTAATTAAAGTCAGTTTGTTAGAAGTCTACTCCACGTCTCCTCGTTCCTCGCTTCGTGCTCCTACACAGTAGCGATCATGACAGAATACCAGAACCAATGTCTTCACTCCGTTTTTGTTTCCGCGTTTCACCCAGTGTTTTTTGTTTCTGTTGTGTCCATGGATCCCCTCACCCGCCCTGAATACCTCCTCCTCCTGCTGGAGCAGGGGGAAAGATCACTCGAGGGCCACACCAGACTGTTCCTGGTCCTCGCCAACCTCTCCAGCTACCCGGACGACGCACTCTGTGCGTTCTATGATGCCAGTTTAAACTCCGTGTACAGAGCGCCGTCGTCCGAGGAAAGCCCTCGAGCGAATTTCGCCGCATTTGTGGAGTAGACAATTCACTTTACGTCTGTCCCGAGGGGGATCTCGCCAGTGCCACCCCGGACCCAGTGCCCAGCCCACCATCTCCCCGCTGCGCGGAGCGCATGCCCGAGCCCACCGCTGACGAAGAGTCCGAGCTCACCGCGGCCGACAAGCCGTTGCCGCATGGAGCGACAGAGCAACGGATCGCCGTGGAGCCGGAGCAGCAAGTGACGTCAGTCAAGGTGCGAGAGCCGGCAACAGAGCCCGCCACGAGTTAGAATGCCGCGGACAGAGAGAGCGCAGAGTGGAGCTCTGAGGGTGAGGGTGAGCTGATTATACATCTGGGACTGCTGGATTTTTGAGGCGGACCTTAAAGACTGGGAAACAGAGCTGGAGGCCGACTTGCCCCCTCTCCTCTCTCCTTCGTCCCCGCTGGTCCCATCCAGCCCTGAGTGGGCTCCCGTTTCCCAGTCCAGCACAGAGAGGGCCCCAGTACCCGAGTTTAGCCCAGAGAGGGCTCCAGCCCACGAGTTTAGCCCAGAGAGGGCTCCAGTTCCTGAGTTTACCCCCGAGAAAGTTTCTGTTCCCATGTCTAGCCCAGAGAATGTTCCTGTTCCTATGTCTAGCCCAGAGAAAGTTCCTGTTCCCATATCTAGCCCAGAGAAGGCTCCTGTTCCCACGTCCAGCCCTGAGAGGGCTCCTGGTCCCCGAAGGCCGGAGGCTCACAAATAGCCGCCCACCCACCCGCTCCTGCCTCCTCCACCGCTGTCGTCTGGCAGCCCCTCTGCTAGCCCTCAGCCCACCATCAGCATGGTGCGAGCTTCGCGGGACTGCCATCTTCCAGGACTCCGCCTCGGCCCGTGGACCTGTCGGCTCCACCATGGCTCCTAGCTCCCTCATCTCCGCCGTGGCTAGGCAGTCCACTCGCTCCGCTGTGCTCCCTTGTCCCTCCGGCTCCGCCTTGGTCTGGTATCAACCATCCTGCGCCTCGGGACTCCACTCCTCTGGCTGCACCTTTTCCCTTCGTCCCTCCGGCTCCGTCAGGCTCCTTCATGCCTTCAGCTCCTCCTCAGTCCTCTGTCGCTCTGGCTCCACTGCGGCCATTCGGATCCACGCCTCCGTGTCAGTCGCCAGCGCCATCTCCTCTGCCTTGGCCCTCCGGATCCTCCCTGTCGCCCTGGCTCATCGGCTCTCCGTCTCGGGCTCCTCCGCCATTGGTCGGCTCCCAGGAGTCATCGACCATTCCTCCTCCATGGCTCCTCCCTCCGTCAGCTCCACCGTGGGCTGCCATCATGGATGTGGCCTGGGTCCTTCCTGTCGCCTCCCTGGCTCCTCCCTCCATCGTCACCTCCCTGGAATATATCTGCCAGCCCCCTCCCGGGTGTCCGTCCACCTCCTGAGCCTCCTCCCAAGTTCCCACCCGTGCTCCCCCCTCTGTATATATCACGCCCCTGGACTCTATCTGTGTATTTTTCCCTCTCCATGTGCTCCATGACCCAGTTTTCCCTCATGTTCAATTATGATAATTTGTTCCAGGTGTTCCCAGTTAATTTCCTTGATTAGTCCCATTACTTTAGCCCTGTGTTTTCCTAAGTCTAGCGTCTGGTATTGAATGTTCGTCTTACCCCGCTACGTGTGTGTTCCTGGTTCCCTTGGATGTTAACCTTTTCACTGGTGAGTTTAAAATATTCTAGCAGTCCCCCCAAAGTGAGTTTTATTAAGGCGATTTATTAAGATTATTTTAGAACGTTTCCCCTTACTGTTTCCATGGCGACTCGTCATGCTTGTCACGTGACACACCGCAGCCACAATAATACTGTATGACAGATGGATCGCTTTTATTTTGCTTTTTATTTTTTATTTAAAATATTCACAAACTTGCATACCATGTCATGAACAATCTGATGTTCCGATTCACAAATATGTGTAAATGAGTGTGTTTTGTCGTTTAAAAACCTTTCTAAATGATCTTGATCGTGATCTGTAATGTGAGCTGGGCGCCGCCATGTTTGTTCACGCTGCAGTTCAGAGAGTCCTGTCAGTCGGATTTGCAGCACTCAAATTCATCAGTTTCTCCCGAAATACAAGTAATAAGTGGCCGGTGAACTGGGTGAAGAATAGAGTGAACTTTATAGTTACTTACACTATGTGTATCTGATATGAATAAAACACATCGGCAAATTAAATTTGAATGTTATTGTTGCTTCCATAGACATATGTGTGTATTTTACAAACTCTAAATGTATTGTTTTACTAGTACTTTTGTGCATTTAAATGTCTGAAACCTAAAATAAACATTATGTGGTTAAAATAACTGCATAGTTGTGATAATATGACAAGCGCAGTGCACTTCTCTCTCTGGCTCAGCGCCAGCTAAAGCGTGAAAGCACAGTTTGAATTTGGCAGTTATGTGACCAAAGTCACTGAACGTTCTAAATCCCATATGTGGGACCATACCGCTCAAAGGGTTAATTAAAGTCAGTTTGTTAGAAGTCTACTCCACGTCTCCTCGTTCCTCGCTCCATGCTCCTACATAGTAGCGATCGTGACACTAATCTAGTCTTTAGAAATTCTTATTATTCTCATTAAAAAAAATCATCTTTTGATTTACGAGGAAAAATATGATCCATCCTTGACCATTCATTCTGTCAACAAAGGTTGAGTTAGAATAGTTTTCGAGAGTGCGTATAAAACTGTGAAAGTATATGAGTATGTATTAACATTATTTCAGACATTTAACCAAAAACTCATTTAAAAAATACATTGACTTCAGGATGATGGAAACAGAAGTTTTAAAATGCTAACTCATTTCCAGATTTTGGCCTACAAATCTACGTCATAGTATTAATATAATATTTAAAAAAATGTATATTAGTTATTTTTCGCTTGCAAAAAAAAATTATGTTCGAATTCTTGGTTAACTTTGAAGGGTTGTCAATGGATTGACATTTTGTGCTATTTATTATTTTCTTTTGTGCATTATTTAATTATTTTATTTTCTACAGTCTGCAGGCAGCATGCATACAGTCAACGGCACACCATGCGGTTTATCTCAGTGGGCAGGAATGGCACAACTGCAACTGAACAATCTTTGTGGGCACCTGTACAAATTTCAGTGTCCATCTGTTAGCTGTAGTGCACAGCTTTGTGGATGACCCAGTGGAAATAAACAATTCTCAAAGCTCATTAGCAAATATGAGGATTTTTGAAAGTGGTACAGGAAGCAACCCAACAACACAGCACTTATGCTGCCTTCACATCCTCTTGGGAAGATCTCACTTTTGTGATGTGCTTTCAAGCGATTTTGGTTGGAATAAAATGAATATGTTGGTCAATGACGTATTCACTTATTGGCAAAGACAGGAAGCTTTTGTAACCCTAATGCAACAAAATGATGTGCATTAGGTGTTTAATCAATGCGTTATGTTTTGGGTGTTTTATCATTTCCGTGCTGCTACACACAAGTATATGGGAAATGTTAGTAGTTTTGTCTCCTGTCTTTTCATTAACCTGCTAAATATGAACATATGTATGCAAGCTTTTTAGATCTTCGTAATTAACAGAACATATTTACATTTATTCCCTGAGCAGACCAACTTGGAAAGTCAGGAGTCTCAGGGCTCAAAAGATAGTGTGGTGGCGTTCATCTCGTAATTACGATTATTCATGACTTGACAGCATTAAACCTGTTTATTACCCAATAGAAACACAAATATTTCAGCCGTCGTTATGATCGATGCTAAAGGCCCTGAAACAAACACTGTGGACATTTAGTTGCTGCGTAAATACATTTCGTATTTAGAGACTTGGAAATGAAAATATTTAGTTATCTCAGAGACATTATTTCTCTTTGTCCAGGTCTAGTCTCAATTAGCTTGAGAGATCTGGTGTGCGTCACCCCTCACATGAACACACACTCCGTGAGCGGCTAAACACACTGTCATCTGAGAGATAAAACACAACATAGCTCTGCGTTCTGCCTGAACAGCTGTCCTTGCTCACCTGCTCTTTCTTTCTCTCTTTTCATCTTTCCTTTTCTTATACCAGTTCTTTCCTCATGTCACGTCTACACAACAGTGATAGATTCAGAGTTTGTTCATTTGCAAAAATAAATATCCTAATAGTGCTCCCTGTCAGTCATTGGTCAGCAAAATAGATAGTCCTGCCCCGAAACCGTTGAGTCAATAGTGCTGTATTATACATATAAAGTTTTTTTAATGTAGGAAAAAATATACTTAGTCTTTAAGTGTGATATTTTTGAATATGAAGGCTTGTAGAGCTGGAGAGAATAGATCAGGTTAGGTACACGGTCAGAGGTTGCGTGTCTAGGGGTTGAGGCCAAAGTGAGCATTCCTCCAGCTGTCTCTTTATCAATGATTGATAGAGATGAAATAAACATCCTCTTTTTTTTTTTAGTTTGTCCATTATCAGCTCACATGTACAAACACACAAACAGAGTACTGTAATCTTGAAAAAGTATATTTCTAAAAAAAAAACTGTACCTGCAGGCAATATATTTTAATTAAATAAAAGGCCACTAAAGTTTACTTTAAGAGAGTTGACTTTCATGACTGTTTCTTTAGTACACTAAATGTACTTTGTAATAATGTCAAAAGATTTAAGTAAATTTCCTTATGATTTAATAACCTTCTCATGTTTTAAAGAAGTACACTTACTTTGAAGTGTTGACTAACATTATAAAGCGCATATAAAGTACTTGATTATACTTTTAGTTGTAGTGTGATAATCAATATTACATAGCTTATGTACCAACTTGCAACTTTATCATTCCAAATGAGTAATTACAAATACATTTAAATACATTACATGACAAGTTATAAATTTAATATATATATAAATACATGTTAAGAAATTACATTTAAATTTAGTCTATATAAATGTTTGTCAGTACATTCAGCAGGACATTTAAATCATATTTCAAAGACAATGGAAGTAAATATCAAATTACATATACATATATATGCCTACATATACATATATATATCTGCATTTAAAATGAATGTAAACTATGATATATTTTCATTTAAATTCAGAAAACATGCAATTAAGTGTCCAATTGCTCTTTCTGTGTTTCCTGAAACCTTTAATCTCTAATTGTTCCATTTGATGCTTCATATTTTTACCCCAGAGGAAAATGTTATTGCTCAAATGTTAAACTGTCTGTCTCTGCTAAAATTCCTTAAACAAAATGAAATGAGGCATATGTCAGTATAGCGCTGCATAATGCATACATAAACTATTAAATAAAAAATTGATAGTATAAATCATAGTTGAATCATTTGGTTTTGGAAGGCTCTGATATGAAATGTTTGAGTTCATATTGAGATCTCTTAACTTTTGATTGCAGACTTTGGTATCTTGGCAAATCTGAACACAATTTGTTGAGATCGCTTCTGAAACTCTAGACATTACTGGGGTCATTTCAGAGGAAGAGAAACAGGTGTTAGAATATTAGAAGTGGGATAAAACAAAACAGGTATCCAGTCAAAACTAAGCAGGGAAATAATTGAACATTATTTCATAGGTTCACTCTGAATTTTTTTTTTTTTTTAAGTTTTTTTAAGCTTTAACATAAATGATGGAAACCTTTCATTGCACAAAAGGTTCTATAGAAGAAAAAGGTTCTTTAGATTATTAACATGTTCTTCACACTATGAAAAAAAATAATCTTTTAAGAACTGTTCACAAAAGGGCCCACAAAAATGGTTATGCTAAAAACACCCTTTTGGGACCTTTATTTTTTAGACTGTATATTACCTTAAGTTTGATTAAAAGAAAATAAGTATTAAAGCTTTGCTCATAATATCTGTTTATCTGATCACTTATAGATCTCCTGGATATCAAATTGCCCATGCTTGCTTCTTATTTATGAGCAAGCTTGTAATTCCTTGACCTGCAGACATCCCATTTACTCAGACTGATCTAAATGCAAATATTTACTTCCCCACCCTTGCGTACATGTATGCACATAGACACAAATGTGCAAAAACGTCCACACATTATTTCCAGACTTAAACATTCACTCACTCCCTTTTTTTGCTACAGCTAGCTGCTATATTTGGTGTGTTGTCGCACCTGCAAGAGCGAGAGCATTCAGAGATCAGCTTCAGCATGACATCACAGGAAGTGGGAGGAAGGGAGAAGGTCACAAGGTCATTTGGGATAACAAACATGTCACTATAGCACGTATTCGACAGCAGATCCGTAACGCAGCATAACGACTCGTCTCTCCCACAGGCCCGCAGCGGGAAACACTTAATTTCATCTTCTTCTATAGTCTAGAAAAGACACATCTGTGTTCTCAGTGCCGGTGTCTGTTCAAATGTTTTGTATTAAATGTATTCAAATAGAGCAGTCGGAGAGCCCAGACCATTAAACCAGTGCATGAATGTTCTGGAAAGTCTCCAGTGTGGATTTTATAAAATAATTCATTCATCATCCATCATACTGGGAGTGAAGAAACCCCACAGCAGCCCCAGGGCTTACAAAGACACACTATGCTTGAAAATTTTAAGTTTGATTTGAATATTCATCAGTTCTGCAAACAGCTTTGGGTGGTTGATATGAAATACTTTTGGGAAACTGAAATGACCTGCGACGTGACCTTTATATAATCCATTTAAAATTACTTTAAGCATTTTGATGATTTGTGTTTTATGCATGCAGTTTTTATGATCTCATATTAAATGAGAAACTTTGGAATTGAATGTTCATTCTTTTAATTCATTGATTCATTCATTTAGCTAACAGACACAAGTGACTTACAAATAGGGCTTGGTAATTTTGCAAAAAAAAAAAATTTATAAAATAAAAATGTGATTTATTTGTGATTTATTTAATTAATTAGTTAGCTAGCTAGTAAGTCGTTAGTTAGTTTGTTAGTCTGTTTGATATTGCATATAGATATATATATATATATATATAGATATACTGATTTTAGCAAATGGCTGCAATATAACAAAGAGTGAAAAATTTAAGGGGGTCTGAATACTTTCCGTACCCACTGTATATATAGATATATAGTTGTATATATCTTGATATTTGCTCTGCAATGGCTTTAAAGGGTGATTTTTTTTAACCCTTGCCAATCGGGGGAACCAAAATATGATTAAGTACTATAAGTAAATTACAGTACAATCTAGTTAAAGTAATCATGGCATATTTTCATTTATGTGCATCAATACAGTAGTGAAGTCATTAAAAGCAATATTTAGTCACACATTCTTCACTAAAATATTTTATTCTTATTCTTTATATTAAATTAAAAGAGTTTTTCAAAATGTTTTTGAGTGACTTTCACTCAAGGAGCAGGTGCTAAACTTGCTTTTAGGCACTTTATTGTCTTTAAGAAAGTCTGTGGCAAAATAAGACATTTATACTTTTTATTCGGCAAGGATGCATTAGATTTGTCAAAAATGACAGTATAATGTTGTATAATGTTACAAAAGATTTCTATTTCAAATAAATGCTGCTCTTTTGAACTTTTTATTCATCAAAGAATCCTTGGAAAAAATGGTTTTCACTAAAATATGAAGCAGCACAACTGGTTTCAACATTGCAAATCATCTTATTAGTATGATTTCTGAAGGATCATGTGACACTGAAGACTGGAGTAATGATGCTGAAAATTCAGCTTTGACATCACAGAAATAAATTGTACTTATTTTAAATTGTTAAAACAATTTACATTTTTATAGAATTTCACAATATTACTGTTTTTAGTGTATTTTGCTCAAATAAAGGCAGCCTTGATGAGAACAAGGGACTTCTTTCAAATACATTTAAAAAAGTTAACACCCCAAACTTTTGAATAATAATGTTCATGTATTCTGCTCACAAACGAACAGTTTTGTCTCATACAATCTGCTTTCCCTGAAAATGTATGGGGTTTCTAGTGAATATGTGATAATATCAGCTATTGCAATCAACTGAACCTTGGCACTGGCACTTTTGGTTTGGGAGCGTGAATTTTGCGTGTGAGTGCGCTTGCAAGCAGGTGTTTTTTTTTTTTTTTTTTGCATTGGTGCATCCTGTGTAAAACCTGTGTTGACTGCACTAGTATGATACGGCTCGCCTCTAACCCAACTCCCACACACATCCTCACTGTCTCTCTCTGTCTTTACTCTCATAGCATGTACAAATCTCTCCACTCATCCCCACATCCTCCCTCCATTTCCTGCTTTAATCTGGTTTTGATGGAACAGCCGTTATGCTGTCATTAGCTGCTGAGAGGAGAACTAGGCCTAATATCAGTCATTTCAGCCTCGGCACAAGCCTCACAGGGCTCATGTTTACATCGAGACTGTGATGTTTCCTCTGCTGGTGCCACATACTCAGCATTTATTCGGCTAATCTTGACCATGTGTGCTTGTTTATTTCCATTAAGATAAGTAAGGCTTTCACTGGTGGTGTGCAAACATAATGAAGGGTGAAATCACACACAAATGTAATCAATATAGTATGCACATGAATGTCTTTTTTAGGGGACAATAGCTTTGAATACACACACACACACACACACACACACACATATATATATATATATATACACACACACACACACACACACACACACACACACACATATACCGTATAGACACCATGTGACAGCTTGTGCTCTTTTATTTTTATTTGTTGTGTGAAAAAAAGCAACTTTGACATTTTGATAATATGTTCTTTGATAATATATTCTTATGTTCCACTGGAAAAAGTCAAATGGTTTTGAGGTTCACTTGAGGGTGGTAAAATGATGACTAAATCTTTAGAGAAAAAACATTTTTAGACAAAAACTTTACAAACAAATGGTCGCAATTATCATTATTATTTATAATGATTTTTATTTTATTTAATTTTTTCTGGCATTTGGCAAAATCCACATTGCTCAATGGGCATGTGAAATATTGTAACATTAATCAGATTATCTATCAGCATATATTAAACACCGACATGTTAGCCAAAACTAATGTTTCTCTTAATTATCTGTTTAGTAATAAACTACTAAAACATATTTATGTACAATTTGACATATATGCAAATGTATCAATTACTTTACAATTACGAGGAGTTTAGTCATTTATATGATGTGTAAACAAAAGTCATTTTCTTTTTAAAATTAGAAACGTTTTTTATTCTTATTTTAATTTTTTTTGCACTTTTGCTCTTTATTTTGAAATGTGTCATTCAAGTACTGCTAATATTGTTGTATTCTTTGTGATAAATTGCCTGTTTTTCCTTATTTGTAAGCTTTGAATAAGCTTCTGGCAAATGATTGTTAGAGAATTTAATGCATATTACTGTTTAAAAGAGTCACCTTTGCATAGAATGTGTTTACTGTAGAATGTATGCATTAACTTGACTTTTAAAAGATAGCATTAAGTGTATTAAGTACAGAGGCCAGTCAAAATTATTAAAGATGTTCTTTTGCTCTGTTGCTAAAACTCATTTTTGTATGATGGTCCTTGCAGATAGACTTGGAGCCAGAGGGAAAGGTTTATGTCATTATCAACTTGTCTGGATCATCCAGTGAAGGTAAGACATCCTTGTAAACTTTCTGTGATTGCATTACATGTCATTTAAAGACTGCATGAATCATGTCCCTGTGTAACCATCATACCCAATATAAGATTTCTCAGAAATACAGATACTGCCTGATACAGTAAATACACGGTTAATGTTTCATATAAAAAAGTATAAGTGAAGAGTGGTGTCTCATTCTCAGAATTTGTGCTCTGTATTTAACCCATCCAAGCACACACACACATACACCCGGAGCAGTGGGCAGCCATATTTCTGTGGCACCCGGGGAGCAGTTGGGGGTTCAGTGCCTTGCTCAAGGGTCTCACCTCAGTCGTGGTATTGAGGGTGGAAGAGAGTGCTGGTTATACACTCCCCCCACCTACAATTCCCGTCGGACCTGAGACTCAAACCCGCAACCTTCAGGTTACAATTCCAACTCTCTAACCATTAGGCCATGACTGCCCACATATAAGTGTTCAGTGATGGCACTGAATGTGGCATTAGGCCTTCGAGATACATTTATTTAAAATAAAATGAACACAACGAACACTTAAAGCTGAAAATACCATAGTTCTGCTACCACAGGCCACTGCTTGAAATGCAGACAGACTTATCAAGTCTGTGCAGCTGCTCTTTCTGGAGGTCATATGAAGAGCTGCAACTTACTGATCTTGATGTTGCCTCCAGTGTGGCTGTAAATAGAAAAAAAAAACTCTTGGCCTAATTCCACCCAGATAACCCCCAGATGTGCCTCTTTCATTGACACTCCCTATGGCCCAACTCCCATCAGACCCCTGCCTTTCCTGGATGCACATCAGAGATGGCCCAGTTCAGGAGCTCCTTCATCCTCTCGGCTCCATTCCTGCTCCTGGAGGCAGAACATATGATCGCTTGTCTCTCATGCTGGTCTAGATGCTGCATGTCAAACAACTTGTTTCTACACAGACCTTGTGTCTACACCATCAGTGGTGGAATGGCGCCATTTGCAAAATTGTTAGCCAGGAATTTCTCAAGGAGTATTTCCTCAAAGTGGCAAGCAATGGTCATATACTGGGATGGCATATGTTGGGTTTTTTTCTGTGATCCCCGAGATGAGATGCCACCAAGCATCTTAGCTTAGCCTGAGGAGCTGTAATAATAAATCTGGAGAGAACTATTTGTGAGCATTCCCATTCAATGGCAGTAGAGTTAAGGCTGCACTGTGCCTGCTCAAAATTCAGTGTCAAGCCGCAAGGCCGCATTAAAGCCAGACTAAATTATGCCTGCTCAGACCCACGTCCCCAGCTAACAGCGAATGTTCTCACAACTTTCACCAACATTTTTTAAAAAGTTATATAAATGTTAGTACAAAACCTTCTTAAAGTAACATTCTTATAACTTTATAGTTATAACTTTGACGTTCTTATAACATTCATATTTGACATACTTTCTCATAATGCTGAGAGAAAACGTTCTGAACTCAACATTCTCTGAATCTTATTTGTACTTATTACACGGCTCTGTGGAATACTTGATTCTGATTGGTCAGTTGCGACATTCCTAGGTATGTTATCCCTCGATAACCAGTGTTGGGGGTAACTCATTACAAGTAATGCGAGTTACGTAATCAGATTACTTTTTTCAAGTAACTAGTAAAGTAACGTATTACTTTTTTAGTTTACAAGAAAATATCTGAGTTACTTTTTTAAAAAAGTAATGCCAGTTACTTAGTTTCCCATTTATTGACTGACAGCTCTCCTGTCCCCATATTGGGAGAAATCGGGAGTGCAGAGGCGTTGTGTGCGCTGTGTGAACATGATGTAGTTCTAGACTAAATGTGAATGTGCATTAATTCATCCCACTCACAAAAAACTGATTTAGTATTCATCCAAATGAATTAAAAATAACACAAATGCATCTAATCTTTATGAAGAGAGTGCATCTGCGCACCTTTCGGATAACGCATCAAGAACCGGGTTGACTGGGTACTCGCTACCACCGGTACTTAAAAAAACCTGGTACCATAACGTTTTCAATTTTTTAGGACCGACTTGGTAAATGAAAGAGAATACTGACATTTTGGTACCATGACAACACTAGTTTGATCTTTGGTTGACAGAAAGGAGTGTTTCATTCCCCCCCACATGTAGAGTTCGAATATTCAAGCTGTTTATTGATTTAATGATACACGAATTAACAACAAACTACTGAAGATGACAAATAGACGTGTGCGATGGCGAGTGCATTTGTGAGGGGGTTGAGGTATAGGCCTACACTGTTTGAAAGAGCCCAGAAAGATGAAACTTACTAGTGTGCATATGTTGAGTACCTGTGTCCATGCACACTATCAAATGGAGTCTACATTGAAAGGCTAAGTGTTCAGCTGTACGCATATGCTAAGCTGAAGTATACTTTGGCCTTTTGCCAACTAGCTTAGCATAGCACTAACTGATCAACTCAAGCTGTTTTGATTAGTTAGAACAAGATATTACAACAATGAGTTATATTTTTGATCAGGCATTCTACGAGGGCACAGGAGCTTGTACAACGAAAACATTGTGACTGATTACTCACACTATAATATAATTAACTGTATCTAATTTAGATTTATTTTATTTTTTTGGAAAATATATATTTTTTCTTCATTTGACTAATGCATATTTGTGAAGTTATTCCAAAAAGGGCTAACAGGCCCATGCTAACCAGCTAAACCAGCCTGCAACAAAAAGAAACTTACTCATAGCTGGTCATTTAAGAAGGATGAACAAACTTTTTTACATTTTGGTGGAACTCGTTGTTAAGCCAAAAGTATGCTTTGCATTTTATGTGTTTGAGTACAGTTAAATGCATTAGATTTATTAGAGCTAAATGCAAATGCAACTCTGCATTAGCTGCAACCTTTCAGGAACATGCAAGTCAAAAAGTTAGCATTGTGTTTGTGTCACATTCTAACTCTGTTTCAGACTAATTTAATTGGCCACATATTCATTTCACTTTCAGTACTAGGAAACAGTCTATGTGACTCATGTTTCATTGCATTTAATCAACGTTTGCATCAGGAAGTGAATACGTAACATTTCCTTTGCATGAACGTTGGATGACTCATCAAAGAGTGGCAGAGAAGATGTGTTTATCAGCAGTTGCAGAAATGTAGATCATTTTTCTTAGTGTCTGATCTGATATTATAGATATTGATGATGAACCACAACAAATATTGAAGAAGAGACACAAAACATTCAGTACATTTTCCCGTTTCATCTGAATGTCATGGTTAATGGGCCTTTGAAATTTGTTTTGCAGATGCCATTTTGTGGTTTATTTTCCAGTGCAGTTTGCAAGTGTAAATCTGATCTGTGCATGCTGGTTCTGCTGATCAGATGGACAGGTGGCTTTGGCTGATTTTGGTAGGTTGACCATACAAGCCCTTTTTCCTGGACACGTACTGGCCAGGATTTCTATATTGCCAGGTTTTGGCTTTGTTTTACTGTTTTCATACTTGCTGAATGTAATGATCGAAAAGCAGTTCAACCAATAACTTGCAGGCATTGTATATAATCAATCGATCGTGGTGCGTGAGAAGGTGGGATCTACAGAGAACGGTGCAAATACACACACGTATTAGGTGTGTTCGACTTGAAACAGAGCTGCACAGACCGATTGTTGTATGACATCAAAGTGCCATGAGAATATAGAAATCCTGGCCAGGACATGTCTGAGAAAAAGGACAGGTATGGTCATCCTAGATTTTGAGCTTTGAGTCTGATAGTTTGGATTGTTGGAAATTGATCCCAGGGCATCCGTCATGCTTAGCAGTATCGAAGTGAACAAAAGGTCACACTGTGGGTCCAGTGCCAGGGTCTTTACAGTGTGACAGTAGAGGAACCTGGCACTCTGGCACTAACTTCAGAAAATCTACAGGCTGTAGATTTCACAAAAAATTTGTGATGACTAACAATTAGTGGCACGGACGACTGCCGCATAAAACATAATAAAACAACAACATAAATAGTCCAGGCCTGGTCCTCTCTCGTCCTTCACTGTCGTCGCTCCTCCTTTTATCCTTCCGGAGCTCCTCCGTGGGACTCGAGACCGGTGAGTGTCACAGGTGTCGCTCATTATCATTTACTCCACCGGCCTCACTCCGTTCCCGCAGCTCTTGGTAAATGTAAGATATTTTGAGAAATGTCTGTGTGCTTTTTTTTTTTGCCCATATGATGGAAGTTAATGGTAACCAGGGTTGCTGTGTAATAAAACTAGCCCAAACTAGCCTCAAAACTTAAAATATCTCACTTCCATTCCTCAAATACATATTTTACAGTCACTGAAAAAAATCACTATAAAGTAATCATAAAGACTTTCATAAAGGAGCTCTCATAAAGGAGCTTTTGCAGGAGCTCTAAGACTATCTACTAGCGCCCCTCCCTCACAAAACTTAACGTCTAGCACAGTTTTATCATTGGTAGAATATTGATTATTTCAGTCCAAGCATTTGAGTCAAATGCCATTTATGCAATACATCAAACCATGGCAAAGGTTTAAGCGTAGCCAAATTCTGTGTGAAAACTGCTAGCTTGGCAAGCCTGATGGTAACCAAAACTGTTTTGTTACCAACATGCTTGTTATCAACATTCTGAATATCTTCTTTTGTGTTCTAATCAGCCAAGTTTAAAACTTATGTTTTGTTGCAATGATTGTATCTTACTTGAGTAGCTGCAAATGTGATATGGCCGTATGCCTCCATGACCACTGCTCAAAACCACCGATAGTGCTTTGAGTGAACATCCTGCACACTGTTATCTGTGTTTAGCGTCACATTTGTTCTAATCCTCAAACACAAAGTTGTAAACTCTCAGATGAAAGTTGTCATGCATTCTTCATGCTATGGACATTAATTCAGAATTCAGAATTAGCTTTATTCGCCAGGTGTGCACAAACACACAAGGAATTTGTTGTGTTTTTTAAGGTGCTCCTGGTACATAGTTAAATGTACATACATCCTGGTACATACATACTGTACATACACATCTGACATGAGAACAGAAAAAAAAAACATTTAAATAGTAAGACTTAACAATAAATAATAATAATGTGTATTAATCTGGAACAGTAGATTTATTTACAGATTTGTGCATTTTTTACTCTATATACAGTTGTATAAATAAAGATATATGCGTATATATTTACATAATACTTGAGAAAGAGGCAATATTTTTTGAATTACAGAAATGAATTTCAGAACATGTAATGATTCATGTGTTAGCTGTTTAAGCTGGAGATGGCATGGGGGGAAAACTGTTTTTATGCCTAGATGTTCTAGTGCACAGAGATCTGTAACGTCTGTCTGCAAACAGGTTGTGTCCGGGGTGAGAGGGGTCTTTGATGATGTTACCTGCCCGTTTCTTCACTCTGGAGTTGTACAAGTCCTGAAGGCTGGGCAGGTGCACACCAATGATCTTTTCTGCTGTCCTAACAGTCCACTGCAGTCTTCTTATATCTGATTTGCTAGCTGACCCAAACCAGACAGTTATAGAAGTACACAGAACCAACTCAGTAACAGCTGAGTAAAACTGTGTCATCTGCGACTGTGGCAGGTTGAACTTTTTTAGTTGACGAAGGAAGTACAACCTCTGCTGGGCCTTTTTCACGATGGAGTCAATGTGATTATCCCACTTCAGGTCCTGTGAGATGGTGGTGCCCAGGAATCTGAATGACTCTACTGCAGCCACAGTGCTGTTCATGATGGTGAGTGGGGGGAGTGCTGGGGGTTTCTCCTAAAGTCCACTATCATCTCCACAGTTTTGAGCGTGTTCAGCTCCAGGTTGTTGTGACTGCACCAGACAGCGAGCTGCTCGACCTCTTGTCTGTAAGTAGACTTGTCGCCATCTTGGATGAGACCGATGACTGTGGTGTCATCTGCAAACTTCAGGAGTTTGACGGTGGGGTCTTTAGAGGTGCAATCATTTGTGTAGAGGGAGAAGAGCAGTGGGGAGAGAACGCAGCCCTGAGGAGCTCCAGTGCTGATGGTACGAGTGTTGGATGTGAGTTTTCCCATCCTCACTAGCTGCTGCCTGTCTGTCAGGAAGCTGGTGATCCACTGACAGATGGAGGTGGGCACGGAGAGCTGTGTCAGTTTATTCTGAAGGGTATCTGGGATGATGGTGTTGAAAGCGGAGCTAAAGTCCACAAACAAGATCCTTGCATAAGTCCCTGGTTTGTCCAGATGTTGGAGGATGTAGTGCAGTCCCATATTGACAGCATCATCCACAGACCTGTTTGCTTGGTAAGCAAACTGCAGGGGGTCCAGCAAGGGTCCAGTAATGTCCTTCAAGTAGGCCAACACCAGATGATGCCTTGAATTACACTATGCAGCTTGTTGAGAAGCAATCAGACATATGATCTTTGCCTGGTGGACCTTAAGTAAGGAACCCTGGAGACTTGAATATCATAGAGACTTGGAGGAGAATACTTTTTTAATTTGGCCAGTAGGCAACCACCTAGAAAACTCATAACAGCATAGCAACCACCTGTAGTACCATAGAAACCGCACTGTTCAGAATAGCTTATAACAATGCTCTGGCAACCACCCGAAACCCTCTACAATAAAAAATAAAGGTTTCAAAAGGGGGTTTGCGCAGCAGTTGAACAAACAATTTGGGTTCCACAAAGAACTTTTCAGTGAGCAGTTCTTAAACGAACCTTTTTTTTCTTAGTGCAAAGAGCATTTTAATAATCGGAAGAACCTTTTTTCCACCATAAAGAACCATTTGTGCACCGGTTCCATGGATGTAGAATAAAGACAAATATTCTTTATGGAACCATCAATGCCAATAAAGAACCTTTATTTTTAAGAGTGCAACATAATAGTGGTGACGAGCACAGAAAGTTGCACCACTCACATTTTATTAAAATGTAAAAATCTAGTTAATTAAACTTTATTTATATTATATTTATTTATTGACACATGACTGAACTGCTTATTAAGAGTGTTTTAAAACAGTCCTGGTTTCCCAGCACTGTGCGTTTTGTTTTCTTGAAACACAGGCTCTATTTTCATTGGAACTTCAATTGTGAGTAATGCGCCTACGGTTGTGATTGGAGATCTTTGTGTGACTCTCTAAGGGTCTTTATACGTCTTATTAAATGATTCGATGGAGACTTTTTGAAGCCAGATGCCAGCTGAAGAAATTACTTTGCCATTTTAGAAAACTTCACATGCTCTAGGACAACTGGAATGTGTCTTGAACAACTGTGTGCAGTGTTTGTGGGTGTTTTTGTCAAGCAAAGCAAGTGTGAACATGTAAAACCTCTCTCTTGGCACATTTTTGTTTTTCCGAAGTGACTTGTCATTGTCTAAATGCAAGTATATATGCATATCGACATGTTAGTGCTGTGGTTTTCAGTTTTTAGGTCGTGGCCCCATAATGGGTTACACGTCTGTTCTAATAAAATGCAGCTAACCCTTTAACCATACAGAGTTTGGAAAGAAATATAAGTAGACACATGCTACCGTTACATCGCTTGTATTCAGCAAGGGTGGATTAAATTGATCAAAAGTGAAAGTAAATATATTTCTAATGTTACAAAATATTTATATTTAAAATAAATGCTGTTATTTTGAACTTTATACACATCAAAGAATCCTGAACAAAACTGTATCATGGTTTCCACAAAAATATGAAGCAACTCAACTGTTTTCATCATTGAAAATAATAAGAAATGTTTTTTTGTTTTTTTGTGCAGCAAATCAGCATATTATAATGATTTCTGAAGGATCATGTGACACTGAAGACTGGAGTAATGATGCTGAAAATTCAGCTTTACATCACAGGAATAAATTACATTTTAAAATATATTCAAATAGAAAACAGGTATTTTAAATTGTAATAATATTTCACAATATTATGGTTTTACTATATTTTGATCAAATAAATGCTGTCTTGGTGAGAATAAGAGACAACTTTCAAAAACTTTAAAACATCTTACAAATTCCAAACTTTTGAATGGTAGTGTATAAGCGTTGAAAAAGGAGACGAAAATACTTTACATGTTTTGTTGATGACGTCATATATACAGTCCAATCAAACACTGTAGTGTTTTGCTGCAACTGTATTTGTCACTTGGTATAAAGCTAGCAAAATGAGTCAAATTTCAACATGTACCAGATGGGTAGTGTGCACTCATCTTTAAAAATGATTAACAAATCATTTACAAATGATAAACTGTGCAAGAGGAAAAATAATCATTATTATTATTATTTTTTTGTGATGTAGATTAGCTGTAGAGAGTATGAAGCCATCAAAATTCAACTCTCCATGTGTAGCCTTTGTCAAATTAATCATTTTGTATGCTGTGTGTGCAGTTAATTAACAGTATGCAGGTATATTAGCATTTTTAAGGGCACTTTTGCTTTTGTTTGTATAATAAAAGCTGTTGGTACTGTATTTTGTGGCCACTTGATGTGCAGTGTAAAATCTGGGTCCTGAAGCAACACTAGTTAAGATCCACAGTGTTAGCACTCGACTAACAGTTGTTCTTTGAGCCGCTGGCCTGGAGTCACCCGAGCACGACCACTGAGACTCGGAAGCTGATGAATCAATAACGACAGGAGGCAAAACAGTGAGCAAAACGTCTCAGGTTACGCATGTAACCATGGTTCCCTGAGAATAGGGAACGGGACCCTGCGAGAATAGGGAACGTGTTCAACGTGACCGGTGTCTGAAGCATGAATGAAAAAAGACAATGAACTTGACATTGGCAGGCGGCAGCCTATGACGTGAACAATAAAGCGACTGCGGGTATAAAAGAACACCTGCGGAATATGTCATCCACTTCTTTGTCTGAAGGAGACGCCGCCAGGAATGCCCGAAGCATGGCACAGAGACGCAGCGTCTCGTTCCCTATTCTCAGGTAACCATGGTTACGTGCGTAACCTGAGACATTCCCTTTCGAAAGGGAACTCCACGCTGCATCCTCTAGAGGGCGCTAGGGGAACGGAATTCCAACGCCGCCATGCTGAGGGATGAGAGCCCAGGTACTGGGTTCCCCAGGTCAAGACTCAAGGAACAACATCCCTGCCAGCGAAATGCTAGGCTTTACGGGCAGGCTCAAGCTCGCCAAACATCATAGACTAGCTCACCCACCAGAGTCTGGAACTCTAGAGTGGATGTCTCAACATGACGACTCTCTAGAACGAGAGGAGAACTGACTTCACTCAACACTAAAGACAGTTGGCGAGGCTCACAAAAAGAAGCCTACATACAAATAGTACTGTCTAAGCGGAGCTCTGGAGAGCGGAGGCTTCAGCAGAATGACCTAACAACACTCAATCCTAGTTTAGGAGCTCTTAAGAGTGGAGGTCTCAGCATAACAATTCTCTAAACTGAGAGAAGACCTAGCTACACTCAGCGCCAGAGGCAGTTAGTGAGGCTCAAAAGAAAGAGCCTACAACTCATAGTACTGCCTAAGTGGAGCTCTGGGGAGCAGAGGCTTCAGTAGGATGACTCTCTTAAATGAGAGGAAGCCTAACAACACTTGGCCCTAGTAGAGAAACTCTTAAGAGTGGAGGCCTCAGCATGACGACTCTCTAGAACGAGAGGAGACCGGACTACACTCCACGCTAGAGACAGTTAGCGAGGCTCACAAAAGAACCTACAAAGTAATGGTACTGCCTAAGCGGAGCTCTGGAGAGCAGAGGCTTCAGCAGAATGACTCTTTTAAACGAGAGGAAGCCTAACAACACTCAATCCTAGTTTAGGAGCTCTTAAGAGCGGAGGCTTCAGCAAGATGACTCTCTCAAACGAGAGGAGACCTGACTACACACAGCGCCAGAGGCAGTTAGTGAGGCTCAAAAAGAAAGAGCCTACAACTCATATTACTGCCTAAGCAGAGCTCTGGGGAGCGGAGGCTTCAGCAAGATGACTCTCTCAAACGAGAGGAGACCTGACTACACACAGCGCCAGAGGCAGTTAGTGAGGCTCAAAAAGAAAGAGCCTACAACTCATATTACTGCCTAAGCAGAGCTCTGGGGAGCGGAGGCTTCAGCAAGATGACTCTCTCAAACGAGAGGAGACCTGACTACACACAGCGCCAGAGGCAGTTAGTGAGGCTCAAAAAGAAAGAGCCTACAACTCATATTACTGCCTAAGCAGAGCTCTGGGGAGCGGAGGCTTCAGCAAGATGACTCTCTCAAACAAGAGCAAACCTAACAACGCTCAACCCTGGTAGGGGGGCTCTTAAGAGTGGAGGTGACCGGTGTCTGAGATTAGGTCTCAGCATAATGACTCTCTAAAACGAGAGGAGACCTAGCTACACTCAGCGCCAGAGGCAGTTAGTGAGGCTCAAAAGAAAGAGTCTACAACTCATATTACTGCCTAAGCAGAGCTCTGGGGAGCGGAGGCTTCAGCAAGATGACTCTCTCAAACGAGAGGAAACCTAACAACGCTCAACCCTGGTAGGGGGGCTCTTAAGAGCGGAGGCTTCAGCAAGATGACTCTCTTAAACGAGAGGAAACCTAACAACACTCAATCCTGGTAGGGGGGCTCTTAAGAGCGGAGGCTTCAGCAATCAAACGAGAGGAGACCTGACTACACTCAGCGCCAGAGGCAGTTAGTGAGGCTCAAAAAGAAAGAGCCTACAACTCATATGCCCAAGCGGACCTCTAGGGAGTGGAGGCTTCAGCAAGATGACTCTCTTAAACGAGAGGAAGCCTAACAACACTCAGCCCTAGTAGAGAAGCTCCTAAGAGTGGAGATCTCAGCATGACGACCCTCTAAAATGAGAGGAGACCTGACTACACTCAGCGCTAGAGACAGTTAGCGAGGCTCACAAAAGAACCTGCAAAGTAATGGTACTACCTAAGCGGAGCTCTGGAGAGCGGAGGCTTCAGCAGAATGACTCCCCTAAATGAGAGGAAGCCTAACAACACTCAGCCCTAATAGAGAAGCTCTAAAAAGGGGAGGTCTCAGCCTAACGACTCTCTAAAACGAGAGGAGACCTGACTACACTCAATGCCAGAGGCAGTTAGTGAGGCTTAAAAAGAAAGAGCCTACGAACACATAATACTGCCTAAGCAGAGCTCTGGAGAGCGGAGGCTTCAGCAGAATGACTC
>NW_015505302.1:1546738-1555177 GCF_001515645.1 Sinocyclocheilus grahami
GAGCGGAGGCTTCAGCAAGATGACTCTCTCAAACGAGAGGAAACCTAACAACGCTCAACCCTGGTAGGGGGGCTCTTAAGAGCGGAGGCTTCAGCAAGATGACTCTCTTAAACGAGAGGAAACCTAACAACACTCAATCCTGGTAGGGGGGCTCTTAAGAGCGGAGGCTTCAGCAATCAAACGAGAGGAGACCTGACTACACTCAGCGCCAGAGGCAGTTAGTGAGGCTCAAAAAGAAAGAGCCTACAACTCATATGCCCAAGCGGACCTCTAGGGAGTGGAGGCTTCAGCAAGATGACTCTCTTAAACGAGAGGAAGCCTAACAACACTCAGCCCTAGTAGAGAAGCTCCTAAGAGTGGAGATCTCAGCATGACGACCCTCTAAAATGAGAGGAGACCTGACTACACTCAGCGCTAGAGACAGTTAGCGAGGCTCACAAAAGAACCTGCAAAGTAATGGTACTACCTAAGCGGAGCTCTGGAGAGCGGAGGCTTCAGCAGAATGACTCCCCTAAATGAGAGGAAGCCTAACAACACTCAGCCCTAATAGAGAAGCTCTAAAAAGGGGAGGTCTCAGCCTAACGACTCTCTAAAACGAGAGGAGACCTGACTACACTCAATGCCAGAGGCAGTTAGTGAGGCTTAAAAAGAAAGAGCCTACGAACACATAATACTGCCTAAGCAGAGCTCTGGAGAGCGGAGGCTTCAGCAGAATGACTCCCCTAAATGAGAGGAAGCCTTACAATGCTCAGAAAAGTGGAGGTCTCAGCATAACGATTCTCTAAAACGAGAGGAGACCTGACCACACTCAACGCTAGACACAGTTAGTGAGGCTCACGATAGAGCCTACATGCTAATAGTACTGTCTAAGCAGAGCTCTAGGGAGCGGAGTACACTGCCTAACGACTCAAAGCTGGAGTACTAAGCTAGGAGTACTGACCATGCTGCTAAGTGCCGAACAGAGCTCTAGGGAGCAAGCACTCAACATACTGTACCAACCCTCTCAAGCAAGGGGAGTGTAACATCCACCCTTATGGATCAGCGTACTCAGTACGAAGACCTCAAGTGAGGGGAGTACTCGAAAGCTCTACCTGAAGAGCGACTTATCAAGGAGGCCCACAAGAGCCTAACAACTTAAAACAGCCACAGAGCTCTGTTGAAAGAAAACTAGGAACTGTGATCTCAGCCTAGCGACCCTCAAAGGGAGGGGGAGCTACCAGGCTCAGGAACAGCTGATCAGGGAGGCTCACAGAGAGCCTCAAAACCCTGAAATAACTGCAAACAAAAATACTGAGGAGCAGAGTGCTCAGTATAACTCTCTCGGCGAGAGGAGCAGAAACCATGCTCAACCTAAATACACGTACCTGGACTGAGAGGATGAGGAAGCTCAGAGGAGGCTCAAACAAAAGCCTAACAACTCAAAAACTTGCCATTACACCAAGTCAGGAGCCTACCTCACATTATACACAGTTCCTATTTTGTAAAATAAAATAAAATCAAAAAGGAATTCTGAAAGAGAAAGCACTCCTCGTCAGATTCCTTCCATGCCCCACCTACAATCCCCGTGATTGGTCTGACTAACCGCCTCGGCAGCCGCGAGACCCGAAACGCGGATGAGAGGCCCTCAATTCTCAAAGAGAATCAAGCATTAAGGCATTCTCAACGCGATCACAACTCGCAGCGTGAATGCATCGCATTATGCTTGTTCATCTCCCTTTGGAGGCGAACGCACTCGTGCAAACGCTGAGAAAGCTTGAGTACAGACCTCTGCCTCTAGTAGTCCCACGAATGCAAACAGTGAGCGCACCCTTCTCTCTCGCGAGGCAGACGCATGTGCTTCCATACACAAGGCTTGAAGACAAAGAAGAGGATGACGTATTCCACAGGTGTTCTTTTATACCCGCAGTCGCTTTATTGTTTACATCATAGGCTGCCGCCTGCCAATGTCTTGCCATTACACCAAGTCAGGAGCCTACCTCACATTATACACAGTTCCTATTTTGTAAAATAAAATAAAATCAAAAAGGAATTCTGAAAGAGAAAGCACTCCTCGTCAGATTCCTTCCATGCCCCACCTACAATCCCCGTGATTGGTCTGACTAACCGCCTCGGCAGCCGCGAGACCCGAAACGCGGATGAGAGGCCCTCAATTCTCAAAGAGAATCAAGCATTAAGGCATTCTCAACGCGATCACAACTCGCAGCGTGAATGCATCGCATTATGCTTGTTCATCTCCCTTTGGAGGCGAACGCACTCGTGCAAACGCTGAGAAAGCTTGAGTACAGACCTCTGCCTCTAGTAGTCCCACGAATGCAAACAGTGAGCGCACCCTTCTCTCTCGCGAGGCAGACGCATGTGCTTCCATACACAAGGCTTGAAGACAAAGAAGAGGATGACGTATTCCACAGGTGTTCTTTTATACCCGCAGTCGCTTTATTGTTTACATCATAGGCTGCCGCCTGCCAATGTCAAGTTCATTGTCGTTTTTTTCATTCATGCTTCAGACACCGGTCACATTGAAGACGTTCCCCTAGTGCCCTCTAGAGGACGCAGCGTGGAGTTCCCTTTCGAAAGGGAACCTAGTGTTCCGACTAATCCCTAACGTTGTAGAAGCTTGCGAAGATCGCAGAGGTCTGGACTGGACACACACACATGCGGAGTGGTGCTGTTCTGTTTGGCTGAGGGACACAGATGGAATTGGACCAGATTTGAAGAGTATCATGAAGGGCGTTAATGGGGAGATCCAGACTGGCTCAAATCTGTGCCACATATGGAGCAAATAGAGTCCAAGCTTTACATTTAAAATATTTAGGCGTAAATATAATATTTATATATTTGAATTGCATTTAAAATTCCCATCCATTTGGATTACACTCTTTTAACACAAACTAATAAACTTAATGTAATGCATATTTGTCAGTCATACATAACCATTAAAGATCCAGGGGGCGGGGTTGGATCCACATCTAGGGGGTGGAGATGGTCGGTTTAGGGGTGGAGATGGGTGGGTTTAGGGATCAGGGGCTGGAGACGGGTAGGTTTAGGTATATGTAAGGTGGGAGGAGTTGGATCTGGATCCAACCTCGCCCCCTGGATCTTGTGTTCTGCAGTGAGGACTATCTCATTAAAGGGGCCTGAACTGAAAAATCATATAAGAGGTAATTGTACTATGCAAACATCCTGTAAGTTTCAGAACTCAAAACATTCTCATTAGTCTAAAAACAGCTTTTATTGAAGGCAATCTGCCAAAACGACAGGATGTGGAATGTGCCACTTTATGATGTAATAGTGTGTTAAAATACCTCCTCTGCAGAAGAAGATTGACGCCTGCTTCTACATCACTGCCTGTTTAGCCCCGCCCACCGATTCACACATGTACAGTAAATAATGAGAGAGGCAAACACAGGTCTACTCAGAAATCAAACAATAAAGATGCTCCAAAGACAACAAGATGCTCTGCAGTGCCAAGTTGTGGAAAAACACAGTCTTTGCATTGCCTTCCGATACCAACATTAGGAGAGAGTGGATTAACTTTATTTTTAATGTTCCAGACCCTGTCAGTAAGAATTTAGTCCTTTGTTCACTTAATTTTGCGGATTCGTTTACAAACAAGGCACAATTCGATGCAGGATTTTCAGAAAGATTGAAACTAAAAGACAATGCTGTGCCGACTATATTTGATTAGACAGTAATGCCGCATCACATTTTTATTATGTGGTCACTATTGCTTTGTCTGTTATTACAGATCGTTTGATATGTACTGAGTATTTATGCGTTTTTAACGCACAGCAGCATCCATCTATGAAGGCTGCATTTATTCAAATTGCTTAGCAATAATCTGTTAAAAAATTACATTTAGTAAGTTAAAATGTATGAACATGTTATATATATTTATATTTATAGTTAAAGGGATAGTTCACCCAAAAATGAAAATTTGATGTTTATCTGTTTACCCTCAGGGCATCCAAGATATAGGTGACTTTGTTTCTTCAGTAGAACACAAACAAAGATTTTTAACTCAAACCGTTGCAGTCTGTCAGTCATATAATGGAAGTGAATAGAAATCACGGCTTTGAGAGCCATAAAAACATACACAAACAAAACCAAATTAAACCCTGCGGCTCGTGACGATACATTGATGAGTAAAGACATGAAACGACCAGTCTGTGCAAGAAACTGAACAGTATTTATATCGTTTTTTACCTCTGATTTTCACCGCAATGTCCGAACTGTCCTGAGCGCCTTCTCAACAGCCGGTGCCTAACGCGTCTTCTTCTTCTTCTTGCTTTACGGCGAATCGCAGACTTATAAGTGCATTACCGCCACCTATCTCTCAAGTGGACCATTGACACTCCTAATTGAGATTGTAGATAGAGTAATTAATGCCGCTAACATTAATTAAAGTACAGCTATTCATTGTTAGTTCATGTTATCTCAAATCCATTAAATAATATTAACAGATACAAATTTTGATTGTATTTATGTATTTGCAAATGTTGAAACTATTTAGTAATATTTAGTAATATTAACTAAGATTTATGAAATCTGTATGTGTAATTTTCATGGTTAGTTCATGTTAAGAGAAAATGTGGTTAACTAATGCTAACAAATGGAAAATTGTATTGTATAGTGTTACCAAAAAATTATAATATTAATACAAAATTAGTAGTTGTCTCCAAACTCTCCACTGTATGAAAGAACAACCTTCAAGCAATGGGATTCCTCTGGGGAGAAAATGTGAAACATCAAATGGAAAAATTAGAGAATAATTGTTTCGGGAAACAGAAACTAAAGCAAAAATATCCAAATGTCAATGTGAAGGCAGGAGTTACAGAGTTCCACAGAAGTAGCTCTGTGTGTGTGTGTGTGTGTGTGTGTTAAAAGAGGCTGGCTGGCTGCCTTGCATCAGTCCTGCTTAACATCAGTGATCCACAAACACACACACATGCCAGGTACTGAAACACCCGACCGGAGATGTGCTGGAGACACAAGAGTTAGTGAGTCACACAGGAGTCAGACAAAGACAGCAGTTCACAGTCCATCATGATGATCTTTCAATCAGGTCATATCACGATGAAAAATAAAGCCATCACAGCTCTGAATCCACCTGTGCTCATTACCGCCTGGCAGTGCTGTGTGCAACTGCGTAATAATGAATACTGCAGACAGTCATTTGCATTCAGTGCACACAGTTCAAAATTAACACCCGTCAAGTGCTAGTAAAAACTGTCTGCTGATGTTACTCACCAGCTGGCTGGTAACTTTATTAGAAACGAAAATATCACATCATTTCAAAATGATACAAACATTTGTCGTGATCTTGAAGTCCTCTAAGAATTTTTTACTAATCAGAAAATAATGGTCAGATGTTTATGTAGGATGCTTAAAGGTTTTTCTTCATGTGGTATGTGTAATATCCCTCATATTAAATCACTAAAACTGAAACAGGCATTACAAACAAAATCACAATTTGTTTTCCTCACGATTTTGTGGCAGATGCAGTTTAACTGAGAGACACCACTGTTAATGTGTTTGTTCAGACCCTCACAAACATTCACATGCTGTAAATGCAACTGTCACCGTTCACTGATGACAAAGATGACATGCTTTTTATGTTTCTGATAATGCTTGAAATATGTTTTTATAAGAGTAAAAACGTATAACCTCTTGTAATCTCAATGTTTTATTGTGTCATGTTTATCAAAATAAAACTGAAAAAAACAGACCCCTCTTCATTGCTATTTAAATAGTATTGGCTTACTTTATACTTGTGAGGTGCTGTATTAAAGGGATAGTTCAGCCAAAAATTAAAATTACCACATGATTTACAAGCCTCAAGCCATCCTAGGTGTATATGACTTTCTTCTTTCAGACGAATACAATCACAGTTATATTTAAAAAAAATGTGCTGCCTCTTCCAAGCTTTATAATGACAGTGAATGGGTGTCGAGATTTTGGGTGTCGACTACGCTATGCTGCAGTACAATGAAAAGTGTTTCTATTGCTACATGAAAATGTCTGAAATGTCTGTGTATTTCACAGATATTGCATCTAATATACTTCTGTGATAAAGTACAAAAAACAGGCAAACAGACAAATGTCTGAACAGACAAATTGCATACAAAAAAAGGACCTAACATTCATGTTGGTGTGAACAGGCCTTGACACAGCTGGTCTCATTTTCTAATTGTAGGTTGCACATTTATGTGCGTAAGTTCTTGCACAATTTCCATTGGATTCAAAACAAGTGTGTACGCACATAAATTTGCACATAAACTTTTGTAGAGGTATTAGAGTACATTTCTAATAATAAATATTTTTTTGAAATTGCACAACAAAATGCTTCTTTAATGGCCGCCTACAGTAGAGATTGTGATTTTTGTGTACATGTAGTTTCAGGTTCAAAATGTATATGTGAATTTAGATTTTTGTTTAGCAGAATCATTAATGAATCACATTTGTATCATTAATGAAAAACATTTGTATGCAGATTTTCAGGCAAATATGAATCAGATGCAATGACCTGCAGTGTTACAGCCACAACTATATATATATATTCTTTTTTTTTTGTTTTGTTTAAAAAAAAAAAAGTATATAAAATAATGCATAATACTGGTTTCATGGCCAGTCAATAATATTTTATGGCTGGTAAAACTTTCTATGTTCACTTGCCATTAGCAAGTGTGACAGAAATGAAGCGTTAGCGTCAGTTCTGGCAGGTCACGTGAGTCAAGCTTGCATCAGCTGATTCTCAGCTGATCACATCTACCTATAGGAATACGACACCTATCGTGGCATTCCTATATAAGCTCTATTCAGCATTATTCAGCAGCTTTTCAGCTTGCTCCGGAGCAAATTACCCTCCTCCATCCCCAGCTCCTCCTTTCGCCACAGTTAGGACATGGCTTTCTGATATTCCTTGCTAATCAGACTCCTTTATCTTGAAGTGTTACACTTAAATATCATTAAGTACATTAATGATATCTGCCTTGTTCTGTTCTGTTAACCCTAGGGGGGTTATTATTGCTGCTCTCCCTGCTCATTCATGACAGGCTGCATGGATGGGCAGGGAGGTTTTTGCCCAGAACAGAACCATACCGCCAAACCAAACTTTATGCTAAGTATCTATCATTTTGACGATAGTGGTCCTGACAGAAACTTCATTTTGGATCCTCAGGGAACATTTCTGCCTCTGTGTGTTTCTGTACTGAATTTAAGAAAAACAGACACGTCCTTTTATTTGTGCCAGCTCACATTTAGTATTGAAAATGCTGAGTCATTATGTATTCCAGATGTACGCTGAAGTGTGTGTGTGTCTGATATCTTATCTCTTCATGTGAAATCTGCTCCACCGCTGAACAGTCAGCGTTCAATGGTCTTGATTTTGAAAAGAGATCTTTTGTACACAAAAATCAGATGTCTCCTTTGAAAGAAGCGACAGGCGACTGAAATCGTTCACAATGGGGAATTGAAAGATAACAAAAAGAATAATAATGTACTTAGAGAGAAATAAAGCCTCTCTTACGTTGTTTCTTTCCTAGTACTTCAGCTGCTCTCTGTTTAGGGGTTTACATTGAGGGACTTAAAGTTCTCCTTTCTCTTTGGAGTGTTACAAGCTGTTTGTGCATAGATAAGAAAAAAAAAGTTACGACTCGTCCATGTCCTCCTAAAACGCCTCGTTCAAACACGCCCCCACATGTCTACGTCACGATGTGGGAAGATTTGCATAACGCTGCCCACACACAAAGAAATAAAGCATAACTTTATTGTTGCTGCCACTGCCGCCGCCATGTTGTGAAGATGCTGTGTGTTTCATTGTGAAAGCGAAACTACTTTGTTTGGCCTTCCAAAAGAGGACACAACTAGACATCAGTGGTTAAGTTATATTTACAACACTGTTCCAGAACAGTTCAAACCAAATATTCAGATGTGTGCAGCACATTTTATGGAGGACTGTTTCCTGAACCTGGTAGAGTAGACTACAATGCCGGCTGTTCTGACTCACAGACTGTAAGTACGTTTTCATATTTAAAGGATTTGCCACTGACGATTCAAACGCGAGTTTTGAGCAGTGTCGAGTAGCGCTAGTTGTTTGTCGTTTCTCCGATCACAAATGCAGACATGGTTTTATGTTTACGTGGCGCGATGCAACACAACGCGTAAAAAGACAGTAGAAGTCATTATAATCAATAATTATGTTCCCACTGGATGCAACAAATGTCTCGTTTATAATGGGTTTTAATGTTTTTGTCTCGTCGCTCTGGCCGGACAAGGCATCACAGTATGGTAGGGGTGTAACATTTCCGTCACAATGCACTGGATAGCTGGCCAATCAGAGCACAGACTGATGTTTTTCAGACCGATGAGCTTTGTAAAAATCTACGCATTTCAGAAAGGTGGGGCACAGAGGAGAAACAATAATGTACAGTATGTGGAAAA
>NW_015505302.1:1556510-1585916 GCF_001515645.1 Sinocyclocheilus grahami
GGGGGGTTATTATTGCTGCTCTCCCTGCTCATTCATGACAGGCTGCATGGATGGGCAGGGAGGTTTTTGCCCAGAACAGAACCATACCGCCAAACCAAACTTTATGCTAAGTATCTATCATTTTGACGATAGTGGTCCTGACAGAAACTTCATTTTGGATCCTCAGGGAACATTTCTGCCTCTGTGTGTTTCTGTACTGAATTTAAGAAAAACAGACACGTCCTTTTATTCTCACATTTTCACATTTAGTATTGAAAATGCTGAGTCATTATGTATTCCAGATGTACGCTGAAGTGTGTGTGTGTCTGACTCTTCATGTCTTCATGTGAAATCTGCTCCACCGCTGAACAGTCAGCGTTCAATGGTCTTGATTTTGAAAAGAGATCTTTTGTACACAAAAATCAGATGTCTCCTTTGAAAGAAGCGACAGGCGACTGAAATCGTTCACAATGGGGAATTGAAAGATAACAAAAAGAATAATAATGTACTTAGAGAGAAATAAAGCCTCTCTTACGTTGTTTCTTTCCTAGTACTTCAGCTGCTCTCTGTTTAGGGGTTTACATTGAGGGACTTAAAGTTCTCCTTTCTCTTTGGAGTGTTACAAGCTGTTTGTGCATAGATAAAAAAAAAAAAGTTACGACTCGTCCATGTCCTCCTAAAACGCCTCGTTCAAACACGCCCCCACATGTCTACGTCACGATGTGGGAAGATTTGCATAACGCTGCCCACACACAAAGAAATAAAGCATAACTTTATTGTTGCTGCCACTGCCGCCGCCATCTTGTGAAGATGCTGTGTGTTTCATTGTGAAAGCGAAACTACTTTGTTTGGCCTTCCAAAAGAGGACACAACTAGACATCAGGGGTTAAGTTTTATTTACAAGACTGTTCCAGAACAGTTCAAACCAAATATTCAGATGTGTGCAGCACATTTTATGGAGGACTGTTTCCTGAACCTGGTAGAGTAGACTACAATGCCGGCTGTTCTGACTCACAGACTGTAAGTACGTTTTCATATTTAAAGGATTTGCCACTGACGATTCAAACGCGAGTTTTGAGCAGTGTCGAGTAGCGCTAGTTGTTTGTCGTTTCTCCGATCACAAATGCAGACATGGTTTTATGTTTACGTGGCGCGATGCAACACAACGCGTAAAAAGACAGTAGAAGTCATTATAATCAATAATTATGTTCCCACTGGATGCAACAAATGTCTCGTTTATAATGGGTTTTAATGTTTTTGTCTCGTCGCTCTGGCCGGACAAGGCATCACAGTATGGTAGGGGTGTAACATTTCCGTCACAATGCACTGGATAGCTGGCCAATCAGAGCACAGACTGATGTTTTTCAGACCGATGAGCTTTGTAAACATCTACGCGTTTCGGAAAGGCGGGGCATAGAGGAGAAACAATAATGTGCAGTATGTGGAAAATAATGTGTTTTTTTAACCTTAAACCGCATAAACACATTTCATTACACCAAATACACTTTTTTAGGAACGTCATATGACCCCTTTAACATCTGTAGCTTTCAACAAAGGATGGATCACTATGGGTGACTAATCGACCAACTAGTTGATTATGGGGGTAGACCAGTTTTGATAGTTTAATCAGCTTGTTTATTACAAATAATGCATACATATATGTAGATACACTATTGTTCAAAGGTTTGGGGTCAGTTTGATTTTTAAAAAATGTTTTTAAAAGGTCTTTTATGCTCCCCAAGGCTGTATCTATTTTAATGTATGTATGTAATAATGTAATGTATTCATGTGATGCAAAGGAAAGAGGATATGTCTAGTCTCACAGGAGACTGAATTGAGTCGCTCTCTTATGGAATAGATGCATCTATTTGAAATACAATTCTTTTGTAACATTATAAATGACTCACTTTTGATAATTTTGATGTGTGTGTATATGTAGTGTATATAACTGAATGTGGACGATATCTGTGTGTTAAGCATTGGTCTCCAACCTGATATGTTTCATTTCTGGATGCATGTTTGAGTATATTTATTTGTTAGTTTTTGTTTTGCTGTTGGACCGTACACAGATCCTTTCCAAAAGCAGGTTTGGTGTATGAGGGTTTGCTGAGTATGCACACTTATTCCACCTGTGCTTATCTAAACCGGCATGTCTCTGACAGCTCACTAAAACACACACTCAGTCATATGCCTCCCTGCTGTGTGTGTTTGTGTGTGTGTGTGTGTGTGCTGGCTTTGTTTTCTCTCTCGTTCTTATGTTACCTCTTTAGTGTCCCCTGGTTTGATGTCTTTATCTCAGGGTCTTTCAGATGACTTTGAAGTTTACCTGCGGTCCATTAATCATATCCACATGTTCCCTCTGTCCTTTACCCTCTGACACATGCATCCAGAATATGAATTTTAAAGGAATAGGATTCCAAAAATTAAAAAAAAATTGTCATTATTTGTCATGTTGTTCTGACCCAAGATTGCCTTTTTTCTTCAGTGAAACACAAAATGAGATGTTATGCAGAATGACTGGTGCTCTTATACATTAAAAATGGATTGTGATTTTTATTGTCAAACTCTAAAAAAGCACCATAAAAATTGTTCATTAAAATCACACTATGTATTCCAAGTGTTTTGAAGTCATACAGTGGTTTTATGTGAGAAACAGTCTGAAATTGAATATGCTTACTGACAATTTTCCACTTCGCTAGAGCAGATTACATTTTGGGGTAAACTATTCTATTGATTTTTCAACAGTAAGTGCATGGGGCTCAATTTTACATGTCAATTCTCAGCAGTGTCAAATAAAAATGTGAGTTTGGATGGGACTGTATATTGGTCTGAAAAATGGAAGATGGTTGGTGAGTACAGAAGGGGTGATAGGAGTGTTTGGGAAACATGTTTGGTCTCTGTTTTTGCAATTTCATTTCGAACCCCTAGTGGTGCAGAAATCACTGCACTCTTCTGGACAACCTCTAGAGCAATCAAACCCAATATGCCTATGGTGACATTTCGGCAAAATGAGATTACATCAGTAGCTCTGTATGTCATAGACTCTCACAAAACACCATGGAAGATGGTTGGTGAGGTCAGAAAATATGAATCTCCTTCACACTGCTGTCCTTTACAAAACCATCCTATGACTGTCTTTTATAAAACAAGCCACTGTTCTTTCCAGAACCACACGCCTAGGAAAACAAATGTCATCAGTATGAGTCTGGACGGAGTATTTTATTGCCAGAAAGTCTCTCACTCACCACCACTGTTGTCCTCAAACCATTTTTTTTTATGCTTTATTTTAAACTTTAAACAGAAAGTTAGTTGCTATCCTTCAAGAGTGTACATTTTAACTGAGAAGTCAAAGTAAAAATGCTAGAAGAATCCACTTATTAAAGGACATGCATGTGCAGAGTTCAATTGAATGATAAAAGTCACCCTTCTTAAAACATCCTCAAAACAAGGTATTGAATATATGGGATGCTAGGGGACTGATAAATTGAATCAGGTAAGATTAGGGAGATGTTTAATAGTTTTTATAAAATGGCAATAGAAATGTGATAAAATACACCAATATTCAGTAAATTGTTAGCAACATAACCCCCCCCACACACACACACACACACAAACAAACAATAGAAGTCAATGGGAACCAAAACTTTTGGTTACCAAAATATCTTAATTTGTGTTGTGTTGAAGGTTTGGAACAACATGAGAGTGAGAGTGAACTATGAAAGGTGACTGATGACAGGTGATTTTCTTTATTGTGCAAAGCAATCTGTTGATCTCAGTGTGTTATGATTATCTAAGGTTGTAGTACAAACCAGATATTAAACTGCAGTCAATATTCTGAAACCTGTTAAGTGAAATTGTTAAATGCATAGCTGTTTGACACTTGAATGCAGATCACTGAGCGTGTTCACACTTGAGTGTTGGACCGTACACAGATCCTTTCCAAAAGCAGGTTTGGTGTATGAGGGTTTGCTGAGTATGCACACTTATTCCACCTGTGCTTATCTAAACCGGCATGTCTCTGACAGCTCACTAAAACACACACTCAGTCATATGCCTCCCTGCTGTGTGTGTTTGTGTGTGTGTGTGTGTGTGCTGGCTTTGTTTTCTCTCTCGTTCTTATGTTACCTCTTTAGTGTCCCCTGGTTTGATGTCTTTATCTCAGGGTCTTTCAGATGACTTTGAAGTTTACCTGCGGTCCATTAATCATATCCACATGTTCCCTCTGTCCTTTACCCTCTGACACATGCATCCAGAATATGAATTTTAAAGGAATAGGATTCCAAAAATTAAAAAAAATTGTCATTATTTGTCATGTTGTTCTGACCCAAGATTGCCTTTTTTCTTCAGTGAAACACAAAATGAGATGTTATGCAGAATGACTGGTGCTCTTATACATTAAAAATGGATTGTGATTTTTATTGTCAAACTCTAAAAAAGCACCATAAAAATTGTTCATTAAAATCACACTATGTATTCCAAGTGTTTTGAAGTCATACAGTGGTTTTATGTGAGAAACAGTCTGAAATTGAATATGCTTACTGACAATTTTCCACTTCGCTAGAGCAGATTACATTTTGGGGTAAACTATTCTATTGATTTTTCAACAGTAAGTGCATGGGGCTCAATTTTACATGTCAATTCTCAGCAGTGTCAAATAAAAATGTGAGTTTGGATGGGACTGTATATTGGTCTGAAAAATGGAAGATGGTTGGTGAGTACAGAAGGGGTGATAGGAGTGTTTGGGAAACATGTTTGGTCTCTGTTTTTGCAATTTCATTTCGAACCCCTAGTGGTGCAGAAATCACTGCACTCTTCTGGACAACCTCTAGAGCAATCAAACCCAATATGCCTATGGTGACATTTCGGCAAAATGAGATTACATCAGTAGCTCTGTATGTCATAGACTCTCACAAAACACCATGGAAGATGGTTGGTGAGGTCAGAAAATATGAATCTCCTTCACACTGCTGTCCTTTACAAAACCATCCTATGACTGTCTTTTATAAAACAAGCCACTGTTCTTTCCAGAACCACACGCCTAGGAAAACAAATGTCATCAGTATGAGTCTGGACGGAGTATTTTATTGCCAGAAAGTCTCTCACTCACCACCACTGTTGTCCTCAAACCATTTTTTTTTATGCTTTATTTTAAACTTTAAACAGAAAGTTAGTTGCTATCCTTCAAGAGTGTACATTTTAACTGAGAAGTCAAAGTAAAAATGCTAGAAGAATCCACTTATTAAAGGACATGCATGTGCAGAGTTCAATTGAATGATAAAAGTCACCCTTCTTAAAACATCCTCAAAACAAGGTATTGAATATATGGGATGCTAGGGGACTGATAAATTGAATCAGGTAAGATTAGGGAGATGTTTAATAGTTTTTATAAAATGGCAATAGAAATGTGATAAAATACACCAATATTCAGTAAATTGTTAGAACCCCCCCCCCCCACACACACACACACACACAAACAAACAATAGAAGTCAATGGGAACCAAAACTTTTGGTTACCAAAATATCTTAATTTGTGTTGTGTTGAAGGTTTGGAACAACATGAGAGTGAGAGTGAACTATGAAAGGTGACTGATGACAGGTGATTTTCTTTATTGTGCAAAGCAATCTGTTGATCTCAGTGTGTTATGATTATCTAAGGTTGTAGTACAAACCAGATATTAAACTGCAGTCAATATTCTGAAACCTGTTAAGTGAAATTGTTAAATGCATAGCTGTTTGACACTTGAATGCAGATCACTGAGCGTGTTCACACTTGAGTAAATAATTGTAATTAAAACACATTGCTTTAGGTCAAAGACTCCAGTGAGTTGCTCTGATAAATGAGTGCACTTTTAATTGCTCTGGGCTTGCTGTCCTGTGTTAAACTGCAGTGAAATGGGAAGCTGTCCACTCAGGCTGAGCCCTGCTTTCTTTATGTGTTTACTGTTGATATGGTCATGTGCGATTAGTGATTTATGTCTATTTTGGTTGTAAGTGGAAACAGTTGTTTTTCAAATGACTGGAGACATATTCGAGAGGCTTCCAACCAAAAAGAGTTCAACATAGGCAGTGAGGGAAGAAAAACACAGTCTTAACTGGGTCGGCACTTCGATCCTTCGGCCGAGAACTGAGGATTCCGAGGGGAACAGGCTGACTGGAAGACGAACATGAATCCTAAAAACGAATAATGTCCGAGCAAATCATGACTTTTCACTTTACACCTACCTCTGACTAGGCGTAAGATTTAGTGTCAGACGTAGCACTACGCTGAGATGGTGCAACGGGTATAGATTCTATGCACGACTTAAAGCACCATTTACGTCCAGCCTAGTCTTACAACCAGGTGTATGTCCAGCTGGTGCAACCGGTCCCTGGTGGCAGTAGTTTCTCTGTGATGGATTGTGGTTTGGTGAATGTGTGCTGAGTTCTTCTCATCCTCACTGAGTGTTAATGAGTGAGAGCTGATAAATGACCAGCCGTATAACCTACTGAGATAGTATGAGCCACTGCATCTGTTTCTTCTCTTTCTCTCTCTCTCAGTTGAGAGGAGGATGTGGGTGATACATAAGAGAGCGACTCAATTCAGTCTCCTGTGAGACTAGACAGATCCCACTGGTCCATTGTCCTTATATGGTGATTAGAACAGGTCCAACCCTGGAACTGCTGCACATATATTAAAACCCCATCATTTAGACTCAAACTCACTGCAGGGTGTTTTTAAATGTGAAGCGTGTCATTTTTTAATATTTAAATACTTTAATCCCTGTTTGATATTTGAACTCTATAACTATAAGTAAACTCTTTGTGGGTTGATTTCCCCCCAACCCCCACCCCCCAAAAATTGCTTAAGAATCACAACCCATCCTACAAAGCAACATGGTGTGAACCAGTGGTGTGGGACTGCCTGTTATTTTTTACCAATAAGAGATCAGCATGGAATTTGCTTAAAAAAACAGATAATTTCTTTGTCTGTGTATGTTATTTTATATAGAAAGTAGAGGTTATGTGAGGCTTTGTATTGTCAGTTCAATAATGTAAACCCAGATTAAATATTTCCTAGCGTACAACTAGACATTAATTATATATACAGTTATTCTACAGTTATGGAAATATGACTGTATTGTAATCCATATGGACTCAGGATACTCAGGAAATTAATGGGAATAACCGTAAAATAAAGAGGGTTAAAGGTAAAGTGTGTAATTTCCGTGTCACTACTGTGATATTAACTGTTTTCAAGCTGTTTTTCTGAGTAATTATTCTGTCTTCAATTGGGTGGGTAAACAAAACTGGCCAAATCATGTCATTGGTCAAGCAAATGTTAGGCTGGTCAGGATGCCAGCCCAGATGGTCCAAATACTGGCGTAAAAAATTGCATAAGAGGAGGCAGTGCCTCCGTCTAACTATGATTGGCTGATTCACTAGTCAATGCAATAATGCCTGCCTGTCATGTTCTCTTGATCAGTATGATTGGCTGATATGCCTGTTAACGAGATAATGCACAACAGGTTGGTAAATCAGTCTGAATGGGTCAGACTGCTGTAAATTGATGGGTTAATCACAGAGCACAGCTAGCATGTTCTGTCATAGCTGAGTCTAACTGAACTTGAAATGACTTAAACTGATGATCTGTGAGTGATCTGACTTTTAGAGTGCATCAGCTCTTTTTTTCTGAATATTTGTTGACTAATGGTCTGAAAAGGTGGCTATTAATTAAAATAGCAGAAAACATTTAAATTTTTGAATAGAAAAAAAACTAAAAGAAACATTCTAGGGCTACCTCCACATTAATCCGTATATATTTCAAAATGCTCTCCATCCACACTAGTGTTTATAAGCATTTTCCAAAAGTTGTTCATCTTTACTGACCAGTCTAAAAACTGTTTAAATCACAATGCTGTGCGTCCATAAAACTTTACGCTGATATCAGACATAATAAAGTTCTTATGCTATTCTTATGGAATGATCATTTTATCAGCAAACATCCCACCTTTCACTGGTGCATCCAAGTTGCACTTAATCGGCATGTCATGGTCGAAAATGCAATTGCCCTTATGTTTCACTTCTGGACAGCAGTTGCAAGTAAATATTCATTCTTATTTACAGGATTGTAATGTGAAGATTGTACAAAGTAATATTTATCTTAAGCAACATTATTGAAGTGAATAGCAGGCACAACAATGCGGGTGCACTGGTAGATGTAAATGGGTACAATATGCATCACATGGCTAAATGTGTCAAAGTTTTTCATTTTCACAGTCCGTACTACAACATGAAAATTACGTTTTCAAATTCAAAATCCACATGGGAGAGCATTTTCAAAAAGCTCTGATTTTGCTGGACAAAAATGCTCTGTCAGTGTGGACAAAAGGCCAAAACCTACAGAGAAAGATGCATATTCAAATGTATCCAGATTAATGTGGACGTAGCCTTATATGCTTATGCTATATGCTGTATTATTGTTATTTGAAGCAATATATAAAATAATTTAAGATTTTAAAGTGATTTGTTAATATGATTATGCATGATGTGCATCATTTTTGATCGCTAATTGTTTAGTCTGTAAGGCAGAGGCCTGTTCTCCATCTTCTCTTCTATCCACTGTTAATGTCAAAGGTTTTTCGCTGTGCACAGCAGTGCTTCCCGGTTCGGTTACTTTTTCTGCTGGCAAAATAACAAGAGCTTTCAAAAAAAAAACATATACAATGGCTCTATTAATAACAGGAGATGACTGTCTGCCTGCCAGTTTGGCAAAACTTGCATTGTCATTTTGTGAGTCAGAGCCCAGCCTCTCTCCTTCTCTTTCTCTCAGGGCTGAAAAGTGTGATTGCAGCAGACATATACATTGACATAAGGGAATACTCAGGAGTGATCACAGTTCTCGTCCTCCACAGAGAGAAGAAAAAGGAGAGAGAGAAAGAGTGCTGCTCCTCCCCTGTGGCCTTGTTTCCTTTCCTAGTGAGAGCATCTGACAGCTCTTCAATATGGTGCCTTTGTCATACTCGTGCCCCCGGTTTATTGATCACTGCCTCTGCATGGCCCCTCATAACATGCAAACAGATATACACACACAGAGTTAATGGATTAGTTTGCACAAAAAATATATATATTTTTATTTAATCAGACATAATATGGTGAGAATTATGACAAAGTAATTTTGGAGTGAACTGTTCCCTTATATGTACTGTAAGGTCAACAGAAAACACCAACCAGTCTTCTGAATGGCTGAATAATAGCGTTTAGGACTGTCAAAGAGACTGGTGTTATGTCTAAGGACGCATAGTTGAGTGATATCAGGAACATTTTCTGCATGGCTATTATAGAAAAAATTGCTTAAAATACCTTTAAGCTTCAGAAGAAATAAGATAACTTCACTACAGTTGCTGTACAGTTTTTTACAGATACTGACAAATACTGCTAACATGGTATTCTATACATGGTAAGAAATACTCTTTCATATGTCATGATACGCTGCCGGAAGGAACGAAGGAGCCATGGATAAACAAAAATGTAATTTATTCAATCAAACACACAGGGTAAATCCACACTTGGAAGGGAAGGAAGACACACGTACACAACTGGTAGACCCGACAAAGGAGAAATGCATAGATTGGAACTTAATATACATGACTTAACGAGGCAATTGGAAGGAACACAGGTGAACAGAATTACTTATTAGACAGGGGAGAAACTGGGTCACGGGGAGGGAAAACACCACAAAAACAGTCCAGTGGCGTGACATTACTCCCCCCTCCTGGAAGGCGCGTCCCGTGCCATAACAACAACAGAAGAAGGGATGGGTGGGAACTTGGGAGGAGGCTCAGGAGGAGGACGGACACCCAGGAGGGGGCCGGCAGACAGAGACCAGGGAGGAGACAGGAGGGTCTTGAAGCATGCGGCGCCAGGTGGGACCCAGGCCACAGCCATAAAGGCGACCCATGGTGGAGCCAACAAAGGGAAGAGCCATGGAGGAGGAAGGGCTGACGACTCCAGGGGGCCAACCGACTGCGTCGGAGCAGATGAGCCAGGGCGACGGGGAGGATCCAGAAGGCCAAGGCGGAGCAGATGGTGCTGGCGACCGAGGAGAAGGCGGGGAACCAGAAGGCCGTGGTGGAGCCGGAGCGACAGAGGACTGAGGAGGAGCTGAAGGGAAGGAGGAGCCTGACAGAGCCAGAGGGACGGAGGGACGAGGCGCAGCTGGAGGAGTGGAGTCCCACGGCTACGGATGGTCGACGACAGACCAAGCCGGAGCCGGAGGGACGAGGGAGCCTGGTGGAGCTGGTGGGCTGATGGGCCATGGCGGAGAGGAGGGAGCTAGGAGCCATGGTGGAGCCGCTGGGTCGACGGGCAAAGGCGGAGTCAGGGGCTTAGAGGCTGGAGGCGGAGGCCAGGAATTTTGCAGCCACTGTGACGATGGAGGATGTCAGACCTGCTGAGCTCGCACTGTACTGATGGTGGGCTGAGGGCGAGCAGAAGGGTTGCTAGACGACAGCGGTAAAGGAGGCAGGAGTGGGAGGTGGGCGGGCATTTGTGAGCCTGCGGGCTTAACTTGGGAACAGGAGCCCTCTCTGGGCTAAACTCAGGAATTGGAGGGACAGAGGTCACTGACGGAGGCGGCAGGAAAGGGGGCAGGTCGGTATACAAATCAATTAAGTCTCTTTCCACTTTTCCTTTATCCAGATCCATAGACAGCTTACCCGTGGAGCTCCTCTCCATGCTCTCACTGTCCATGATGCTCTCCTCCGTGGCAAGCTCTGTAGCCGGCTCTTGCACCTGGTCTGATGTTACAGGCTCGGGCTCCGAGGTGATCCTCAGCACTGTCGCTCTCTGGCGATGGCTCGTCGGTCCCGGCGGGCTCTAGCTCTCCGCCAGCGGTGGACTCGGGCTTAAGCTCCGATGTAGCAGGGTGATGTTGGGCTGGGCTCTGGGTCTGGTTGTGTTCTGGATCGGGGGTAGACGCTCTACAGACACCGGATGATATCCTCCCTCTAGCACAGTCTGGTGGTGTCTGGGAGGTCGATGGGGCAGTAGTAGTTGGCCCAGATCCAAAACAGGGAGTTCAGCGCAGCGTCATCGAACTGCTGGATGAACTCCAGAGCATACTCCAAGAGGGAAAGGTCCTTGCGGGCAAGGGAGGTAAACTTGACAGCGAGGGAATCCATGGGGAAGGATACACTACAGAAACAAAAAACGCTAAATGGTAAACGGAAAACAAACGGAGGGGAGACACGTAAAAAACTGTCCTTGGTCGGTTTTAAAAGTGTCTGAAAGTATTGAATTGGCGACCATCCCCTTGTAGGATAAAACAGTTTTTACAAGGCTGTTGATTTGACTGGAGTTTTCATCCTATAGGATTGGGCAATTGGTAGATATTTACTCTGTAAAACAATTTTTTAGAAAATCTTTGCTTCACTTTTATTTTTACTGTTTATGAAGTTTGACATGCTGAATACAAAAATCTCATTACTTTTTGTGTCATTAACAGTGTTCATGAAAACAAACCAATATATATATGTGTGTGTTGATAACTTACACAAGCTAATTATTACTGTTATTTCTCATGCATAAAAATTACATGGTACATGCACAATACTGAGCTAAGAACAGTTTGATATAAACAGTTTCCAAGAGTGAGTTGTCCAAAACTTCAGAAGTGTACGTTGGATCATTTTTGTCTCATGACTAGTCCCACGATGTTCTGGAATGCTCCAGAAAGCACTAGAATATTACAGGATATTCCAGAATGTTATAGACACTTCTATAATGTTCTCATCCTTGCAAAAGCATTTCACAGTTTCATTTGAGAAAACTATTGTCATATTATGTGGAATGTATTTTCTTTCCCATTAATGGTATAAAATGAATATTGTGTATATTGTGATAATATTTTTGGCCATATCAACCAGCCCTACTTCATCTCGTGAATTATTAACATTTTACAATAAGGTTTCAGTTTTTGACATTAATTAACATTAAGTAACAATGAACAATACTTATAAAACATTTATTAATCTTAGTTTAAGTTAATCTCAGCATTTACTAATACATTATCATATCAAATGTATACAAAAATCAAAAAGTTAACTATTAACAAAAGTTAACAAAAACAATAGTTAATGCACTATGAACATTGTTACTAACTAAAATTAACAAAGGTTGACAAATGCTGTAAAATATATTTAGTTGATGCTTTAATAATAAAGAGGTCTTATTGTAAAGTGTAACTGAATCATTTTAAACATCTCTGTCAGAAGCACCATTTAGTATATATATATGCCCAGTATATTGAACAATGGTTGTGAATGCTGTCATGTAATAAATTCTGTTTGTGCATTTGTGTGTGTTTTTGCAGCAGGAAGCTGTGAGAATGAAGAGCGTGTATTTCGTGAACGCATGCGTCCCAGGAAAAGGCAGGGAGCTGTCCGGAGGAGGGTGCATCAAGTCAACGGACACAAGTTCATGGCCACCTACCTGAGACAGCCCACCTACTGCTCGCACTGCCGCGACTTCATCTGGTGAGTCCTGCAGCGGCCGTCGCCTGATATTTACAGCCTTGTAGCGTGCTGTTTGTACAGCTGCATGTGTTGGTAAATCTGTGTCTGAGTTTTGACATAACCAGTGTACACTGTCCCTCCTCATGGGTGGTTTACCCTCAGTGGGCTGCATTTCCATGGTAACGACAAGAAAAGCCCTGAGGCTCAGAGTGGTGGCGCTACAATATGAGCGTATTGAGTGCGTCTGGGCTCCTCCACATTGCGCAATAACACTGCCATGCACAGGCACACTGTGGTCCCGCCTCTCTAAAGTACAGAGAAATATGGCTGTTTTAAAAGAAAAGGTGCAGAGCTGCTGTGTGGGACTGAAACTGTAAGACAAGCAGTGAATAACAACACACACCTCATGAAATCTACATGTAAACATTTATTAAAGGTTCACCCCAAAAAAAAAGAAAATTTCCTGAGAATGTACTCACTCACAGATCATCCAAGATGTAGAAGACTTTGTTTCTTCATCTGAAAAGATTTGGGGAAATTTAGCATTACATCACTTGTTCACCAATGGATCCTCTGCAGTGAATGGGTGCCATCAGAATGAGATTCCAAACAGCTGATAAAAGCATCACAATACTCCATGTAATCCACATGACTCCAGTCTATCAAAAATGTCTTGTGAAGTGAAAAGCTGTGTGTTTATAATAAACAAATCCATCATTTTTAAACTTCAAATCTGGCTAAAATATAAGTCATCTGTCATTAATATTGCTTTCACCAGTGAAAAAAATCTGACTTGTGAGAGAAATATGCACAGATCAAGCACCATTTACAAGTAGAAACAGTCCAAAACAGTTGTAAACAAATATGTTGGTGGATTTTGATGTGAGAGGACAACAGGGGGTGGACTTTTTCACTGGAGGAAGCATTATTATGGATTAAAGTAAACATTTTAAGTAAAAATGCCTAATGATGAATTTACAAACATGCAGCTTTTAAGACATGAATTGATAGATTGGAGTGGCGTGGATTACTTGTGGATTATTCTGGTGTTATGTGTACATTAATGAGGAAAAAAAATTTACTTAAATGATTTTAGCAAATGGCTGCAATATAACAAAGAGTGAAAAATTTAAGGGGGTCTGAATACTTTCTGTACCCACTGTATATAGCAATTGCTAATGTTAACAGATACAACTTTTTACAAATTTTAAAATTGTGTTAGTAAATGTTGAAAATTAACAAACTAAATTTATAAAAAAGCAGTGCTGTAAAAGTAATGTTCATTGTTACGTCATACTACTGAATGTAGTTGACTATATGTTAACAAATGGAAAATTATTTAAAGTGTTAGCATAATGTCCATAATGATAAAGTAGGTGGAGCATCTTTTTTAAGGTCACTTGCAAACACCAAATGTAAGTAAAAGTCGAATGAGGCAAACAAAGCTATTCATTAGTTAATGAGTAACTGGAAATTGTCAATTCAAAAGACAAACTTCCTCAGTGGAATATATACCATGCTACATATATGTATGATGCTCTCTCTCTCACACACACACTCTTTTTTTCAAGAATTACATTTGGTGACAAATCACAATGTCTTTGTCATGGTGCACTACTGTGAGGAGCACGGAGACGAAGGAGCGAGGAGACGAGAACTGGAATTCAAACATATAGATTTTAATAACATCCATGGAACAAGGAAAACACACCTAGCTGATGAGGTTGATAATGTCCATAATGATAAAGTAGGTGGAGCATCTTTTTTAAGGTCACTTGCAAACACCAAATGTAAGTAAAAGTCGAATGAGGCAAACAAAGCTATTCATTAGTTAATGAGTAACTGGAAATTGTCAATTCAAAAGACAAACTTCCTCAGTGGAATATATACCATGCTACATATATGTATGATGCTCTCTCTCTCACACACACACTCTTTTTTTCAAGAATTACATTTGGTGACAAATCACAATGTCTTTGTCATGGTGCACTACTGTGAGGAGCACGGAGACGAAGGAGCGAGGAGACGAGAACTGGAATTCAAAGATTTTAATAACATCCAGGGAACAAGGAAAACACACCTAGCTGATGAGGTTGACAAACAATTCCAGACGAAGGAAGAACAGAACGGGCTAGAACACAAATAGGGCAGATAACGAGGGGCAGACAGGTGAGGAGGATAACTAATAACAAGGAACACCTGGAACTAATAGAACTAAATTGGGACAGGAACAGGAAGGACCAAATAAGGGCAAGGAAGGCACATGGGGAGCAAAACACACACAAAACATGGAACAGAGTCTGACATTACTCCCCCCTCCCAGAAGGCGCGTCCCGCGCCTTACAACATCTAACGGGGAGGGCGGTGGGCGCTCTGGAGGCCTCTAGGCTAAACTCGGGGACTGGAGCCTTCTCTGGGCTAAACTCAAGGACTGGAGCCTTCTCTGGGCTAAACTCGGGGAGTGGAGCCTTCTCTGGGCTAAACTTTGGGACTGGACCTCCCAGAAGGCGCGTCCCGCGCCTTACAACATCTAACGGGGAGGGCGGTGGGCGCTCTGGAGCCTTCTCTGGGCTAAACTCAAGGACTGGAGCCTTCTCTGGGCTAAACTCGGGGAGTGGAGCCTTCTCTGGGCTAAACTTTGGGACTGGAGCCTTCTCTGGGCTAAACTCAAGGACTGGCGCCTTCTCTGGGCTAAACTCGGGGACTGGAGCCTTCTCTGGGCTAAACTCAAGGACTGGAGCCTTCTCTGGGCTAAACTCAAGGACTGGAGCCTTCTCTGGGCTAAACTCAAGGACTGGAGCCTTCTCTGGGCTAAACTCAAGGACTGGAGCCTTCTCTGGGCTAAACTCAAGGACTGGAGCCTTCTCTGGGCTAAACTCAAGGACTGGAGCCTTCTCTGGGCTAAACTCAAGGACTGGAGCCTTCTCTGGGCTAAACTCAAGGACTGGAGCCTTCTCTGGGCTAAACTCAAGGACTGGAGCCTTCTCTGGGCTAAACTCAAGGACTGGAGCCTTCTCTGGGCTAAACTCAAGGACTGGCGCCTTCTCTGGGCTAAACTCGGGGAGTGGAGCCCTCACTGGGCTAAACTCGGGGACTGGAGCCTTCTCTAGGCTAAACTCGGGGACTGGAGCCTTCTCTGGGCTAAACTCAAGGACTGGCGCCTTCTCTGGGCTAAACTCTGGGACTGGAGCCCTCACTGGGCTAAACTCGGGGACTGGAGCCTTCTCTAGGCTAAACTCGGGGACTGGAGCCTTCACTGGGCTAAACTCGGGGACTGGAGCCTTCTCTAGGCTAAACTCGGGGACTGGAGCCTTCTCTAGGCTAAACTCGGGGACTGGAGCCTTCTCTGGGCTAAACTCGGGGACAGGAGCCCTCCGTGGGCTAAACTCGGGGACAGGAGCCCTCCGTGTGCTAAACTTGGGAACAGGAGCCCTCTTTGGGCTGGATTCGGGGGCTGGAGCCCACACTGGAGCGAGCTCTGGGGCTGGAGCCGACACTGGAGTGAGCTCTGGGGCTGGAGCCGACACTGGAGCGAGCTCTGCTCTTGGATTCTTTAATTGGGGAGTTAGCTCAATCAGTAAACTCAGTAACTTTGAACGTGAAAGACCTGGGTTTGATCCCCATCTAGAACAACCCTGTTACACTTGGCGAAACACACACAAAACAAGGAACAGAGTCTGACAGTCTTCATATTTATGTCACAGAGAGACTCTTTCCTCACATACAAAAAACAGGAAAATTGCTTTTTTTGTGTGTTTTCATTCATTCATGTCTAATCCATAGTATACTATAATATATGCTGGTGTATTTAGTGTCACTGTACAATAATAATAATAACCTGATCTCTCTTCCATTTTCTTCACAGGGGTGTATTAGGAAAGCAAGGGTATCAGTGCCAAGGTAGGCAAATACCTACAGTATATTTCTCTGTCAGATGTTATGTTCATCAGCTTAGACAATTTGTTAGCTCATCAAAAATGTTAGCTACTCTAAATCTAAAGCAACATAACACCTTAGGAACATCATCTTCATCATGTAGGACTTTTCCATACACCAACAGTTCAAAGTGAACACAGCCATTTAGCTAACAACACCATAAAGCACCATGATGACTCATTATATTCCACATATTTTCTTCAAAGTTCTCTGTTTTCCACAGAATAAAATAACACCATGCATGTGTGTTTTCTGCATAAACAGTGACAGAAGTTTTATTTTTAGATGAACTGTTCCTTTAAGTGGTGACTAGCTCACAATCTGAAATGAAGGAAACTACTGGCATGGACAGGAACCTCCTAAAATATCATATCTATATTTTAGCCCAAGCATTCTTATCTGTGAGCCCAGAGTAATATATCAGAAAGTGAAGTAAAGCTGATTTCATCTCCTGCTTGTTTCTGTTGATCAGTGTGCACCTGTGTAGTTCATAAACGCTGCCATGAGCTGATCATCACGAAATGTGCAGGTCTGAAGAAACAGGAGGACACCACAGAGGAGGTGAGAGGAACCTGCAGAAAATCACACATGATGTCTCACATTTCATTTCTCAGTTATAACTAATGAGAGTAAAATATAAAGTTTTGCTTAGGTTTCCTGCGTATTTCTCCTGAGAAAAAAAGAACCCATAAATCTCACAAATTCTCCTCTATAGTTTCGAACTGTGAACAAAAATGATTAGAATAAAATGTCAGTGATTTCAATATGAGGGTCAGAGACGAGATGTCTTTTAAATGCAAGGACAGTGGTTTAAATGCAAGGAAAGTATCTGCTTTAATGTTTCAAATAACTTTTGTGAAAATAAAATGTCAAAATATGGGTCAAATAATGTTCCATCGTCATTCAGTGTAAAAATTAAAAAAATGCTTATTATGACCTGTAGACTACTTATCAAAATATATAAAGTGATCATACAAAATTTTATTATAATTTAAATATTTGAAAAGTTTTTGCTGACAAATGGGTAAAACCCAGTGGTTTGAAGGATAGTTGCAAAGATTGGTAAAGATTTAATTTGTTTTTTAATGTCATCTAATGATTCCTGTTCTAAACATGCCTGACAAGATTTGTTTTTGTAAATTAACTATTGTTACAACGAATGACATGGTAAATAATGGTAAAAAAAGTATGATGGTATTTTATTTTGCTCAGAAACAGGACACTTTCTAATGTACAGAAGAAGAAAAACCATGCTTGAAAAGTTCAGTTATGCTAGTCCTGTTTATTTTAAAGCATGTGAACAATGTAATATTCTTCTACTTAATTTTAGGAAATATCCAGTAAATATTCTGAGCTAACACCTCAAAAATAAATCTTACCTCTGGCATGGAGTGTTTTGACTGCTAAAAACGGTGTAATCTTTATCATAGATGTAAATGCCCACAGTTGTAATATCATAATCATGTTTTATGATTATAATATATTTATTTATTTATTTTGGTTTGGATGTGCGTTTGTTAATTAAATAAATAAATAAAAAAAATCACTGCATTTTGCAGCTTCACTTCTTTAAAATCGCTGCATAACTGTCTTCCTGATCCTCTATCGCCTCCTCCAGGTGGGATCTCAGCGCTTCAGCGTCAATATGCCTCATAAGTTCAGTATTCACAACTACAAAGTTCTGACATTCTGTGACCACTGCGGTTCATTACTGTGGGGCCTGATGCGGCAAGGACTCCAGTGCAAAGGTGAGAGCGGCATTCTGGGAAATGTAGTTAAAGAGTTCTCACAGCAAAAGCTTGAAAAATCAGGGAAATTTAAATTAATTGATAATTTCATGGAATTTGTATGGAATTTTCTGTTGTCAATGCAGTTTTCTAGTGCTAAAATTGTAGTAGTCTGTTGTGTGGTTTCGTCATTTTTATTATTTTTACATGTTTTTTTAAATAATTTTTTATTTCATTTTTATTTTTTTGTTTTAGTTATTTCAGTACAGCAACTTTAAATGAAAATGGGAAGTGTTGCCTTGGCAATTATCTGAAATAAAATAGGTTTAAGTTTTATATATATATATATGTGTGTGTGTGTGTGTATTTCAGTTCAGTTTAGTTCCATTTTAAAATGTTATTTTAAGTAATTTTTCATTAATAGCTCTGGTTTTGGTTTTAGTTTGAGTTAATATCAATGCTATAACCCTGCATCTTCCAAGATTCACGCGTACTCACACTGCCATGCATTGAAATGCAGTACATTGTAACTTCTCATGCCATCTCCCTTCATTTATCTGTCCTCAGTTTGTAAGATGAATGTGCACAAGCGTTGTGAGAGTAATGTAGCTCCTAACTGTGGGGTGGACGCCAGGGGCATCGCTAAGGTGCTGTCTGACCTCGGAGTCACTCCAGATAAACTCTCCAGCAGCATCCAGAGGAGAAAAAAGGTGAGAGGGAGAATCATGGGTGATTAGAGTCTGCACTAGAGAAGTGGGCATATAGGACTGAGAGGTCAAAAGCCTCCTCCATGCAGCTGTAGATAATAGGAAATACACTCTGATGATTACTAATGACATAATGGTCTTCATAGCGAGCAGCACTTAGGTACCAGATTAGGCCTCCTGAAACATAATGATGATTGAATGATGATTTGTTCCTGTTTTTAACGCAGATCTCTCAGGGTCCAGATCCGCAGCCCTTACCCATATCCCCGCAGTTAGAAGAGGATCGATCCAAATCTGCACCCACATCACCATGTGACCAGGGTAAACACACAGTCGGAGCTCTGCAGATTTTGTGTTATACACAGCTTTATGTGGCAGACGTTTGATTACCACATAAAATTATTTTGGCTTGTCCTTAAAGGGATAGTCAAACCAAAAATGAAAATTCTGTCATTTCCTCACCCTCATGTCATTCGAAACCTGTAAGACTGACTTTCTTCTGCGAAATATAATAGAAGATGAATAATGTTGGTTAGAACTCAGATTTTGTTCCCAATGACTTCCATTTAATTTTTTGTCCATACAATGGAAGCCAGATCTCTCAGGGTCCAGATCCGCAGCCCTTACCCATATCCCCGCAGTTAGAAGAGGATCGATCCAAATCTGCACCCACATCACCATGTGACCAGGGTAAACACACAGTCGGAGCTCTGCAGATTTTGTGTTATACACAGCTTTATGTGGCAGACGTTTGATTACCACATAAAATTATTTTGGCTTGTCCTTAAAGGGATAGTCAAACCAAAAATGAAAATTCTGTCATTTACTCACCCTCATGTCATTCGAAACCTGTAAGACTGACTTTCTTCTGCGAAATATAATAGAAGATGAATAATGTTGGTTAGAACTCAGATTTGGTTCCCAATGACTTCCATTTAATTTTTTGTCCATACAATGGAAGCCAGTGGTTAACTATTTGGTTACCAAAATACTTCAAAATATCTGCTTTTGTGTTCAGCAGCAGAAACAAACCCATACAGGTTTAGAACAACATGAGGGTGAGTAAATGATGACAGCATTATTGATTTTGGTATGCCTTTAATTTTATAATGCATTTAAAATGGAAGTCTATGAGGACTTTGTACCAAAATGTGAAGCTTGTATTTTGCCATGCAATGGCTTTGTGTGACAAACAAACTGAATTTTCATTGTTGTCAATGAAATCAGCTAGCTAATGGTCTAAACCAGCCATATATGTTTAAAAGCTATTGCTTTTATTATTCTTTTATGGTGCTTTATTATCATTTTATTGTCATTTTTATTCATTATATGGAAATGATCAGCTAGGATATTTGGTAAAAATTCAACTCTAGTTCAATGCATAAAAACATCACATGAGTTTGACAACCAGTGCTTTACAAATATGTGATTTCTGATATTCATCACATTTAGACAGGCATGGTTAGAAAGTAGTTTTATCACACTAGTCAGTGGCTATACACTACAATTCATCAGTAAGATTGTTTGGTTTTAAGTCTCTTATGCTTACCAATGCTGCATTAATGTGATCAAAAACACAGTAATATTGTGAACTATTATTACAGTTTTAAGTAAGTGCTGTCTATTTGAATACATTTTAAAATGTAATTTTTTCCTGTGATGCAAAGCTGTATTTTCAGCATCATTACTCCAGTCTTCAGTGTCACATGATCCTTCAGAAATCATTCTAATATGATTATTTGCTGCTCAAGAAACATATCATAATGTCATCAAATTTAAAAAACAGCTGTGCTGTGTAAATATTATTTAGTGATGAGTAGAAAGTTCAAAATAACAGCATTTATTTGAAATATAAATTTTTGCAATATTACCAAAGTCACTTTTGATCAATGCAATGCATCCTTGCTGAATAAAAGCATAAACAAGTTCTACAGTATCACACTTTCAAAACTGGAAACACACTTTTATTGTACATGCATTACAGTAAACATGTTTGTTTGTTTTTAGAACTGAAGGAGGAGACAATGTGGGGTCTGAAAGTGTGTAATGCGATTTGGCTTTTTGTTTTGTGATCTGCAGATATAAAGGACCTGGAGAACTTCAGAAAGGCACTTTCGTTTGACCATCGCGGTGAGGAGCTGAAGCCAGCCTTGTCCTCCTCTCTGTCCGAGGCCAGAGAGAACGGAGAGGTGAAGACGCTCCAGACCAAAAGGATGATGCTGGAAGACTTCTCCTTCATCAAAGTGCTCGGGAAAGGCAGCTTCGGCAAGGTGGAGCTTTGTGATATTCTGTCCTCTATTCTTAGGATTAAGTTTCAGCTTTGTTTCCTGTCAGCGGTGTAACTATACTATAGTAGTTTGGTTTGTAATAAAGGCTCAGTTGTTTTGTGTTCAGGTGTTGCTGGCAGAGTTAAGAGGCACTGATGAGGTTTATGCGGTGAAAGTGTTAAAGAAAGACGTGATCCTGCAGGACGATGACGTGGACTGCACTATGACTGAGAAACGCATTCTAGCGCTGGCCAGAAAACACCCTTACCTGACCCAACTCTACTGCTGCTTTCAGACCAAGGTAAGAGACAGCGTATCAGCTCATCCTCATTACAAACTCTGAAATAACAGCAAAATGGACAATGAACCACCAAGATATTATGCTTCTTTAGAAATTATGTTTTGCAGACTGCCACTAGATGGAGCTGTAATATTACATGCTGTCAGGTATTCAGAAAGCAACTCTTGATTTGTTCCACTTTTAGAGATTCGACAGCAGTTTAGCTCTTTATCTGAAGAGGGCCAAGATTGTGGCTGGGGGAATAGCCACAAAAATAGGTCTATTCATCAAGAATATGAACATATTTTAGTCATTTAGGCTTAAATGTTTAAATTTGGATAGTCAGGTTTCGAGCCAACAAGGCTTTTAATTAAAATGAAAACCAGCCATTAAAACAGAAATCGGTTCTTATATTGAAAATAAATTAATACCGTAAACCAAAAGTAAACTTTTAAAATTAGTTGCCATAGTTTTGTGCCCCGAAATGTAAATAAAATATGAATAAAAAAATATGTATGTGGGTCAAAGACGTTAAGATGTCCGCATCAAAAGAAATTTACTAAAGTGATTTTATGTCCATAGAAAGCACATTAAATGTAAGTAAAGTGTCTACTTTTAAGGTTTCAAATAGGTTTTTGGAGATTTTTGGTTGAAATAATGTTACATTGTCATTCAGTGTAACACAATATTTATGTAAAAATTCAAACAACATGCTTATTCTGACGTGTATATATTAAAATGTATAAAATAATAAGGGAGCATATACAATTTTATTGTGTTTTAAATGAGTAAAAAATTCTTACTGACAAATGGGCAAAAGCTGATGAGGTTTATGCGGTGAAAGTGTTAAAGAAAGACGTGATCCTGCAGGACGATGACGTGGACTGCACTATGACTGAGAAACGCATTCTAGCGCTGGCCAGAAAACACCCTTACCTGACCCAACTCTACTGCTGCTTTCAGACCAAGGTAAGAGACAGCGTATCAGCTCATCCTCATTACAAACTCTGAAATAACAGCAAAATGGACAATGAACCACCAAGATATTATGCTTCTTTAGAAATTATGTTTTGCAGACTGCCACTAGATGGAGCTGTAATATTACATGCTGTCAGGTATTCAGAAAGCAACTCTTGATTTGTTCCACTTTTAGAGATTCGACAGCAGTTTAGCTCTTTATCTGAAGAGGGCCAAGATTGTGGCTGGGGGAATAGCCACAAAAATAGGTCTATTCATCAAGAATATGAACATATTTTAGTCATTTAGGCTTAAATGTTTAAATTTGGATAGTCAGGTTTCGAGCCAACAAGGCTTTTAATTAAAATGAAAACCAGCCATTAAAACAGAAATCGGTTCTTATATTGAAAATAAATTAATACCGTAAACCAAAAGTAAACTTTTAAAATTAGTTGCCATAGTTTTGTGCCCCGAAATGTAAATAAAATATGAATAAAAAAATATGTATGTGGGTCAAAGACGTTAAGATGTCCGCATCAAAAGAAATTTACTAAAGTGATTTTATGTCCATAGAAAGCACATTAAATGTAAGTAAAGTGTCTACTTTTAAGGTTTCAAATAGGTTTTTGGAGATTTTTGGTTGAAATAATGTTACATTGTCATTCAGTGTAACACAATATTTATGTAAAAATTCAAACAACATGCTTATTCTGACGTGTATATATTAAAATGTATAAAATAATAAGGGAGCATATACAATTTTATTGTGTTTTAAATGAGTAAAAAATTCTTACTGACAAATGGGCAAAAGCTAGGATAGTGGCAAATTAAAAAAAAATGTAAAATTACAGCTAATTAGTATTTGGGGTGAAAGTAATTAGTCTTTTAATATGTCATAAATTGATTTTTGTTGTAAATATGCCTGACAGGATTGTTACAATGAATGACATTAGTGGGTCTCTTCTGTAAATCAGGGAAAAATGTATGATATTTATTTTTTTGCTCAGAAAAACAAAAACAAAATTACAAATAAATTGATCATTAATGACTCAAACCTGTGAGACCTTCGTTCATCTTCGAAACACAAATTAAGATATTTTTGATGGAATCTGAGAGCTGTCTGGCTCTGCATAGACAGCAACACAACTGAAATGTTCCCAAGTCCAGAAACGTAGCAAGGAGATCGGTAAAATAATCCATGTGACATCAGTGGTTCATCCGCAATTATACGAAGCTACGAGAATACTTTTTGTGCACAAAAGAAAAAAAAAGACTTTATTCAACAATTCGTCTCCTCCGCGTCACCCTGTAGCGCCCTTTTGGAGAATATCAGATGGACGTAAACAACGTATGCTGTTCTGTGTCAGGTGCGTCACGCGGATATGTTGTTTTCATTCAAATCAAAGCACAAACAACGTAGGAAACAGATCCAGTGTTGTGCCCATTTTCGACCCCCTGCCAAATTATTACCCCTCTCGTTGAAATTGCCATCTGATTGCCTAAACCTAACCCCACCTCTAATCCTAACCCCTCCCCCACACCTAACCCTAAACCTACCAATACTAGGGGGGTAATAATCTAAAAATAATCTGTATTGCTGTCTATGCAGGGTCAGACAGCTCTCAGATTCCATCAGAAATATCTTAATTTGTGTTCCGAAGATGAACGGGTTTGAAACGACATGAGGGTGAGTAGTTCATGACAGAATTTTCACTTTTGGGTCAACTAACCCTTTAAACCTTTTTAGTCTTTGACCCATGTATTGATGCACTTCCATTTCTTCTTGTTATTATAAGATATTTTAAAAAGCACTTTAACCTACATAACTGACATTAACCAAGAAAACAAACAAAATACAAGATCAAATACACTAAAAAACTTTAATATAATCATTAAAATGTCCAACAGTAATTAAATTAATATAAATATTTTGCATAGCTTTTAAAGGTGGCATATCATGAAAATCTGACGTTTTAAGTGCTATAATCAGGTCCCCAGTGCATCTACCAACCAAGGAAACGTGAAAAAGATTAACCCAATAACTTTGTTTTGGGAAGCCTTTTTCTGCAAGCGTCTGAGAAAATGAGCGCGACTGATTTCGCTCCCTTGGTGACGTGGCAAAGGGATCTCATTATAATATTACCGCCCCTTAATCTGTAAGTTTCCACCCACTGCGCCATTATTGTGTTTTTGCAAGTGACTACGGTGTACCAGCTCTAATGCCATGGCGAAAGTTCACGCAAAACATTGAGTCCCAGCATCAGAGGAGACGAGATAGCAGTGGATTTATTGATTTATTCACTGTATATTGCTGCCATTTGGATAAATTTAGCATTACATCACTTGCTCACCAATGGATCCTCTGCAGAGAATCCATTGGTGAAGCTAAATTTCACCAAATATGTTCCAATGAAGAAACAAAATCATGTAACATCTTGTATGGCCAGAAGGTGCATAATTTTTTTAACCAAATCTTCATTTTTGGGTGAACTACAGTATACCTTTAACAACAACGTATTTAGGCCTATTTAAACACTTTAAGTCATCCCCTTAGAGGTTTGCTAAAAGCCCGTTTGTAGCAACTCATAATGTAATAACTGCACATAATGTAATAAGTATTACACTATTATTGTTATAAAATGTTCATAATGTAACAATTTTCTCAAAACGTAATAAAATCTTGAGCTTATAATGTAATAACAATTATTACATTATGAGAAATGTATTACATTATAAACTCACCAAAAATATTGTCATGTCATAATTTTAACAGGCTTTTAAAACATAAAAACATTGGTTTAAACTACCTACGAAATGCACCAGATTTAAATATTCATGCATTTACTATTATTATTATGATTATCATCATCATCAACATCATGGTACAATACTTATTATATATATATAAGACGAAGACACTTAGGCATTAGTTAAAAGAGAATATTATATATATATATTTATTTTTAATATATATTTCCTTTTAGAATGAATTTGTTTGTGTTTGTGTTGGTGTGTGTGTATACACAAACAAATTAATTAGAAAAGGAAACATATATTAAAAATAAATAAATAACTATATATATTATGTATATATATTAAGTTTGTGTTGGTGTGTGTGTGTATACACAAACAAATTAATTCTAAAAGGAAATATATATTTCTTTTTAGAATTAATTTGTACATGAATGAAGCAAAGCAAATATGTTCATGTCTGAAATTCATTTGAGCATTTATATAGAATAACTAAACTATAGCTCCCTTTATAATTCAAAATGCACTGAGCCTGTCACTCATCTCAGTTCACCGGTTCAACGGACGGGTCTGTGATTGGCTACACTGCTCAATGCTGCAAACTTTGTAAATAGAAACATCTGACGCTCACCAGAGTGGAAAAGCAAATATGCACAGAAGAGTTTGCCAAATATGTTATTATTACAGTTTCAACTAAGGGCACTCTTGTTTTTTTTTGTGAGAGTGTTTAGCTCCCTAAACTGAACGTGACACGATAAACTGCTTTCCATATGGATTTAATATGTAATGTTACTTAAATAAGGGAACAGTTGGCAATCCTACTTTGCATATTTTAAACACTTAGATGTTCTTACTTTGGCCATGCATTAAATGCACGTCCTTGAAAGAGCGCAGTTTGCAGACGTATTTACACTAACTTCTCAGGTAATGTCTGTGGTATGATGACAACAACAGTGATTAGCCTACATCAAATATATTTTAATTGTTTGATCAAAAAAGTTCACAATGTTCACAATGTAGCCTAATAAGCCTAATTTTCTTATTTTACATAAAACTGTTATTATGTTTTGTGCTCACATTTATTATATTGTAAACATTGTTTTAAATTATGTGCTGGTATTACCTTATGAACTGTGATTACATTATAATTTGTCACTGTGTGTTCATAATGTAATACATTTCTCATACAATAACCTATTACATTATGTGAAAAAATTGTATTACATTGAAAAATTATTATTGCATTATGAGCTCAATTTTATTGCGTTTTGAGAAAATTATTACATTATGAATATTTTATTACAATAATAATGTAATACGTATTACATTATGTGCAGTTTTTACATTATGTGCAGTTATTACATTATGAGTTGCTACACCGTTGTTTGAGAATCACTTATTTAAAGGAATTTGTTTAAAACTTCATAGCATATGGCCCCATTTATGAAACATGAAATATGATAATGTTTTGCCATTCATGAAATAATTTTACTTTAATCATTTAATCATTTTATTCAAATTATATTTCATTAACAAGTCTTAACAAGTTGATTTTAAAATTAATTGAGAAGGATGTAAGATGATTGATATTACCCCTTTGTTGCTCATGCAAGAGTTGCTGAACCTGCAGAGTGGCACATAATAGTATAGAGATCATAAGAGTGGCTTGATGAATCTGATAAGGACAAGCACCGTGCTGTGTCTTAGTCCACTGTTAGGGTCCGGTCCAGGCTGTTGCTGTTGCTGTTCCTTTAGATTGGACAGCTGGACTTCCATACCCACCTGATGTCATTGTTATATCATCATGGCATGGGACCTTTGGGGAAAGCAGTGAGATGTGTCTGTGTGTGTGTGTGATATCGCTGTAGTACATCTGTTCTTGCTTAATACTACCAGACGGTGAATTAGAGTGTAATATTAACCCTGATCTACACTTACATTTTTTCACATGGCATCACATTTAATTACTTGTTAACTAGTCAGCTGAGGTCATGTTTTTCACTCTCAGTTTCCCTCTAAGCTCTCTGTTTGTCCCCTTTCTGTATGATTCCTTCACTGCAGCATAGGGAGTATATATATAATTACCCCATCAAGTTCGGTCAGAAATTGTGGTGTAATCTTTGATGACCAGCTGACTTTCAAAGACCACATTGCAAAAACTGCTCTATCTTGCAGGTTTGCATTGCACAACATCAAGAAAGATCAGCTTGCCGCACAACCTCTTTTAACGGGGTAAAAATGGTGTTGTTTTACACTACCATTGACAAATTTTAACCAAACTATGTTACAGACTTTTCATTAAGACCCTAAAGAATCATATCAGCTTGTGGAAAATTGGCATCCGATGACCCCTTTAAGGCATTATGATCCTTCTTACTATTTCAGATACATTTATTACTAACTTGTGCATAACATTAACCATTAAGGCAAACATTTTAGTCTGGTCTCATTTAAAATTTAGTTTTTTATCCTGACCATTCCTATGAAATCTAAATGTAACTATGTATTAACTGAGTCCTCACCCTCAAATGAATGAATGAATGAATTTTTTACATGAAGATTTCATGGTCGATTTGCCTCGCATGTAAATATGAAACTGGTCAGGATTTATTTATTTAATGGTTAAAAAGTTAGTTATTCATTACAAATATAATTCTGGTTTGTAATATTTCAATTTGTTTTAATCAGCACAAAGTAATGATTACAGTCTGGAATGTACATGAGTGCGATAAATCGGAGTATAAATGAGTGCAGTGCGCTATACAGTATAGGGAAAGAAATTGTCCCCTAACAATGCTAAAAATAGGGAGTGCTTTCAGACACAGCTTGCAGTAATATATTCTGTATGGCATAGAAAATGAATGTGAACGTAACAGTTTTCTGAAGGAGGAAGTATTATATGCTGCGCGATAAGGTATTTATTGAATGTACTCCCACATATCGCTAGAGGAGTTGAAAAACCTGCAAGGCATGCATTTAAGCATTTAATATTGTGTGCTTACTTTTTGCAGTGTTGTTTGATTTCTATACCTAGTATTTATTTATATAGTTTGGGAAAATGTAAGGGTACACGGAGACCATCAGGATTCTCCTTTCAAATAGCTTTTTTATTTGTTGTCTGTTCTGCAGACAAGAACAGTTTACTATGAAAATAGCTAGCTGTGTAAAGCTATGCACCAAGAAGATTGCTGTAAATTATCAGTATTTGTGAAATGCTGTCACATTCATGTTTTTTTAAGCTTTTGTGCATAAAGCTTCCACATCAATTACTCTACTACATTAGAGATATTGTTAATATATCATATTCTTTCATCTCACATAGCTTCTCATTTGGTTTTGCAACATAGGTTGCAAGTGTGGTTTTCACTAAAGAGCTTCTCCAAAGCATCACATTAGTATTTATCCATTGTTTTAAACAGTTATTTAAGAGAGTTTTCTTTTAAGTTAAAAATCGTCTCAGTTACATATGTAACCCTCGTTCCCGTTACGTCAGCAGTGACTGACGAATTGGGATCTCGCCTGAGAGCCCAATCATCTTTGAGTGTTAACAAAACAAGCCAATGAATGTTGGCGTGCAAGCTTTGCATCGCGCACTCCGCTCCGCAGCGCGGCTATATAAGGAGAGCGCATGCAGTCACACATTCAGTTTTTTGCTAAGGAGCCGAAACGGTGTGCCTCGGCCGTACAGCGGTGGTACAGCAACTGTGGCGACGGGACATAATGTCTCCGTTCCCTCCTTCAGGGAACGAGGGTTACATACGTAACCGAGACGTTCCCTTTCAGTCAGTCACGTTCAACGTTACGTCAGCAGTGATTGACGAATTGGGATCCCTATGAAAACGCCACTATTGCTGACCCCCTCCAGTGCCCTGCGAAAGCCGGCAAGTCCACCCACGCCAGTTGGGGTGGAAGATAGGACAGAGCTTAGGCAGAGGTATCCGCCACTGCCGTTCCACACAGTGGGATATTGGATAACACTGGGAAAGCGTACCCAAGTAGGGGAACGCTATGGAAGCCACATCCTCCTTATAGGAGGTATCATATGGAAGTTACACATACGGACTGGCCATTGGGCAGTGCTACACATAGAAAGTCCCTGCAGTAGACTCAGCCTGCCTGGGGTGAGATCACTACGCAGCAGAGACAGCAGAGAAATCTCTGCCAGGGAAAGACACAGGCTTACCGTGAGGGAAGCCGTACTGTGGAATAATACACATGTGGGATCACCCGAAGGGCTGACCTTGGGCATGCACCATGAGTGCTAGACCTGGCATCTGGCGCTCCGCCACGCCTGACCACCGAGGGTGCGGG
>NW_015505303.1:0-1046 GCF_001515645.1 Sinocyclocheilus grahami
AATTATTAATTAATCTGCAGTATTTGATTTATATTTTGGCACTTTAAGTTTGTCTTAACTTCTCGTGTATTGCATGCATCCATCCATGCATTCTCCCCGCCTTGTTAGTGTTCGAAGTTGTTACTGGCACAGTTTAATATCAGTGATTATAACTAGGCAAATGACTGCTACTGAGCATCTGTTTTGAACTACAATTAATGTTTTACCTCTTGTCACTGAACACTATGTTCTATATATAATAACATAACATACTGATCTTTAGCACAAATTTGAGCCTGAGGGATGTTTAGAAGTGCTGCAGGAGGCATCAGCTCATTTGGGATGAAATCGAGGAAGAGTGTCGGATGAGACGTGGAGAGTTTGTGCCGGTGGTGGTATTGTGATCTTGTTTCCACGCAGTATGCTAAAAGTGGAAGTTTTGTTTGGATTGAGTGCGTTTTTGTGCTGCTTAAATAAAACATTAAATCAAACACGGTTTCTCTGTGGTCTGTGAAGTTGTATGCTGAATTCACTAATTGACAAATAAAACTGTCAGGAAGAGGTGCCAATTAAAGTAAATGGTGACCAAAGAATTTCAATAAATCATGACTTTGACTCGGCATAAACATTTTGTAGATTATTGATTTTATTTCATCTCGTAATTTTTAATCAAAAAATGTCACTGCTTGATCAAACTCCTTCGATCTTATCCTCCACCTAAATCCAGCCATTTTCTTTACTACAATCTCGTATTCACATCTGTCTCCATCCAGTCTACAACCAATGGATCCCGTCCTACATTTTGTTTTTGATAATCTGTTTCAGTCAGATGTACATCACAATCTGTCGTTAGTTATTACATTGTCATTACACTGTTCCCCACGCCAATCTACCATAAGGCTTCAGAAGACTTTGAATATACTACACAATTCATATGGTCTCTTTTTATGATGCTTTATTTTGTCTTTTTATTTTTTTAGAGCTTGAAAGTCCTTGGTCCTCATCCGTTACATGGAAGAAAGCAGTGTGAACATTATTTAAAACCTCTCTAAGTAAAAAAAAAAAAA
>NW_015505303.1:4239-18490 GCF_001515645.1 Sinocyclocheilus grahami
ACTTGTTGGGTCTTTCCCAAAAAGACTCATGGCTGTATTCGATCAAAAGGGTGCTTCTACTAAATACTGAGCAAAGGGTCTGAATACTTAGGACCATGTGATATTTCAGTTTTTCTTTTTTAATAAATCTGCAAAAATGTCAACAATTCTGTGTTTTTCTGTCAATATGGGGTGCTGTGTGTACATTAATGAGGAAAAAAATTAACTTAAATGATTTTAGCAAATGGCTGCAATATAACAAAGAGTGAAAAATTTAAGGGGGTCTGAATACTTTCCGTACCCACTGTATATACATAATAAATATACACAGTACACACTTTTATTATGTAAACAAAAACTTTTTTTTTTGGATGCGATTAATCACGATTATTTGTTTACATATATATCCATATGTACATACACATATCCTGTTTCAATAGACTAATATTAGTTATCCAGAATCTTCTGATGAAATGTGCAAAAGCGTAAAAGTGCTATGGCACATAAAGTGTCCCACCTTGTCACTGGGGTCCTGTTTGCGGTTGGCGTCTCTCCCACGCAGGCTCTTGGCACTGATGCCTGATTCCGAGGTCTGCATGATCAACTGTGTGGCCAGAAACTGCTGGATCTGCTCCAGAACATCTCTCTGCATCTCCACGGCCATGTGGAACACATCGTGGTCCGAGCTGTTGTACATCACCGCATTCTGGAACATCAGCATGATGTCGCGCTGGAACTCAGCTGTGGTGCGGATCAGCCCGTTCTCAATGTTCTTCTTGATGGTGGACAGATCCATTGGCCTAAGAACCCGAAATTGTCACAAAGACTTTGTAGGTACTTCAGCTTTATCTCAAAACATCAAGCACAATTGGATTCCTCATTACAAACCCTTTGAATTTACCTTCAACAATTCGCTCTCACCTGTGCACAATACTGCGGTAACCAGGGGCGATGTCATCCGTCACTGGTTGCAGGAAGACATTTGCATACCTGTTTAAAGTGACCAATTACCACTCAGTTTTATCATTCTGGCTGTGCAGAACTGAGGATTTTTGACAAGTCAGATAGCTCGTCAGAAGGGGGCGGGGTTTGGTAGAGAGTAATGAAGACTCTCACCTGTGATTGGCTGCTGCTCGCCACACCAACATAATGGCTTTCTTCCAGATCTTCTGAGCCTGAATTGCTTCTTGATCTTCACTGCAGATAGAGCTGAGGAGGATGAAGATGAGAACATTATGTAATAATAGCATGTTGAATAATCGTACATCAGAGTATGTTTACACCAAGTCCGACGTGACTAAATTACACAAAAAGTATTAAAGGAATAGTTCACTCAAGCATGAAAATTTACTCACTCTCAGGCCATCGAAGATGTAGATGAGTTTGTTTCTTCATCTGAACAGATTTGGAGAAATATCATTACATTACTTGCTCACCAATGGATCCTCTGCAGTGAATGGGTGCCATCAGAATGAGAGTCCAAACAGCAGATAAAAACAGCACAATGTTCCACGAGTAATCCACACGACTCCTGTCCATCAGTTAACAGCTTGTGAAAAGAAAATCTGCGTGTTTCTAATAAACAAATCCATTACTAAGCATTTTAAACTTCAAATTGTTGCTTCCAGCTAAAATATGAGTCATCTATCCATAATATTGCTTTCGCCAGTGAAAAAGTTGTATAGTATGATCGGGGAGAGAAATATGCACAGATAAAGCACCATTTACATGTGAAAACTAGTTCAAAACAAATATCTCAGTAGATTTTGATGTGAGAGGACAACAGGAGATGGACTTTTTTCACTGGAGGAAGCATTATTATGGATTTTGGACTCATATTTTGGTGAGAAGCAACGGTTTAACGTTAAAATACCATAATGTATTAGCTTCTTACTAACACGCAGTGTTTTGCTTAACAAGACGTTAATTGATGGACTGGAGACGTGTGGATTATTGTGGATCATTCTGACGGCACCCATTCACTGCAGAGGAACCTTTGGTGAGCAAGTGATGCAATGCTAAATTTCTCCAAATCTGTTCCGATGAAGAAACAAACATCTACATCCTGGAGTAAATCTTTAGCAAATTTTCATGTTAGGTGAATTATTCTTTTAAATATTTTTAAAGTATAATCATAATCATCAGAAATATTTAATCAGACTTAACGCGAATGCTCCTTAAAGGGATAGTTCACCCAAAAAATTAAAATTCTGTAATTACTCACCCTCATGTCATTCTAAACCCTTTTTGTGCACAAATAAAAGATAAATAACGACTTCATTTATAAGAAATTGTTGAATAAAGTTGTTATTTTTGTTTTCTTTGCACAAAAAAAATATTCTCGTAGCTTCATAAAATTAAGGTTGAACCCCTGATGTCACATGGACTATTTTAACATTGTTCTTACTACCTTTCTGTGCCTTGAACGTGTCAGTTGCGTTGCTGCCTATGCAGAGTCAGAAAGCCTTCAGATTTAATCAAAAATATCTTAATGTGTGTTCCGAAGATGAACGAATGTCTTACTGGTTCGGAGTGACATGATTTTCATTTTTGGGTGAACTATCCCTTTAATTATGTGAAGTTTCGGCACATACAACTGTGAGGAGGCAGGGCTGCTGGGTATGGAGTCTGCAGTTGTGTGGAGCTGTACGGAAGAGGATGCCGTGTGCATGCTATAGCCGTCCTCACTCTCGCTGGCCGGAGGATCCAACTCTGTTTCCCCCTCTGGCTCGGAGAGATCTCCATCTTCTTCTCCCCCACAATCTTCGACTCCATCCCCTTCTAATCCAGCTTTCATCGCCGACACACTGCCCTCCTCAGCATCACTCACGGCTTCCTCCTCCTCTTTCACTTCCTGTTAACGAGGAGTGTAAAAAAATACTAAAAAGGGCAGAGTTAAAGGGATAGTTCACCCAAAAATGAAACTTCTGTCATTAATTACTCACCCTCATGTCGTTCCAAACCCGTAAGACCTTCGTTCATCTTCGGAACACAAATTAAGATATTTTTGATGGAATCTAAGAGCTCTCTGACCCTCCCATAGACAGCAAGTGTCTTTACACGATCAAGGCCCAGAAACATAGCAAGGAGATCGGTAAAATAATCCATGTGACATCAGGGCTTCAACCGTAAGAACGAAATGAGGGTGAGTAATTAATGACAGAATTTTTGGTTGAACTATCCCTTTAATGCTTTCCGGGTCTATATGTACTCGTGGGTGGTACATTATGTATTAGCGTATGCAGACAGTCACAGCATCAACACACCTTTGAGTGCTGTTTTATCACAGGGTCATCTTCTGACCGTGTATCTGTAAGAGAAAGGAACATCTGTGAGTCCTACCAAAATTGTGTGTAAAATAGGGTTCAAGTTAGAATTTTCTCACGTTTATCACATGTAATTTAAAATTCATGTTCTTAGAAATTTACTCTTTGTAATCATGTTGGTTTCATATGGGTTAAAAAGAAGTTTAGGTTCAATGACTTTAATGTAAACATCTTGTCATTATTTTATTAAATGTTTTTTAATTCATTTTTAAGATAAAAACATTTTTTATGCATTATTATCTATAAATATTATGTTTGTTGGGGTTCACGCCACTTGACATCAACCTGAACTATCACTGTCACTAAAATTTTGATAAATGTTATTAAGAATTTCATTACTTGATTTTTTTTCTCGTTACAATAATTTGACAGTATGACACCATCTTAAAACGTTGTCTTTGCCCAAAAATATATGAAGTATACTTCAGTCACTTAGGCTGCATTTATTTCATCAATAATATAGAAAAAAAAGTAATATTGTGAAATATTATTAAAATTCTAAATAATATGTTTTAAAATGTACTTTATTCCTGTGAGGGCAAAGCCAAATTTATAGCAGCCATTACTTCATTGTCACATGATACTTCAGAAATCATTCGAATATGCTGATTTGGTGCTCAAAATCAATATTGAAAACATTTGTGCTCCTTAATATTTTTGTGGATTTTTCAGGATTCTTTGATGAATAGAATGTTCAAAGGAATAGCATTTATTTGAAATAAAAATCTGTCACTTTTAATGCAAACTTGCTCAATAAAAGTATTAATTAAAACAATTTACTCACCCTAAACTTTTGAACAGTATGTTAATTTTCTTCATTGTCAAATCATTAACTAATTTGCCCTAGTGTAACACAAGCACAGAATACCTGATTGAGACGGTGTCCATTCGTCAGTCTCACTTTTGATCACAGTGTGCAGTGATTCTGGCCGCCCATCCTGGGTCTCGTCAGTGTGCTCCGGTCTGAGGGCAACTGGGTCTGAATGGGCTCCTGCTGTCGGAGTGGGGTCTTGAGGAACCGAGGGGACAGTGGTGGAGGGTGTTGTGTACCCCTGTGCACAGCCACTGCTGGATCCACACATGTCAGGACCCTCTCGCTTCCCCTCTAACAGATGCAGGGAATGTGGGTCTAAGTCCTCTAAAGTGCTGGAGGGCTCAGGGCCAATGGTCCTGAAGGGGTTGGGCTCCCAGGGACCCGACAGGTTGTGACCCGTGTCTTCACACAGAGACAGAGCGGCTTCCACCGCTGCAGCGTCCAGTGCTTCGGCATTCTCATCACCCTACATCAACACGGGATAATGTTTTTGTTTTTTGGACTATGCAAGAAATGTCCAATAGACAGAAATATTTGAGTGGTAATGATTTAATGGATAATTGTGTATTTCTGCAATGTTAACTAGTTTAAACCAGTTTGATGTTTTATTTTTACATTCTGCTCAATATAATGGTTTCATTGTGTTCAAATGGTAGCTATTGTGCCTCAAAGGAAAAATGAGAAGAAGAAAAAATCTGGTTTCTTTTTTCAAATTCGTGTGTTTTCAAACTTGGAAATCCCACATACTCAAAAATTATTTGTTTAATTTTCATTTATCCATCATTTTGCTCTTGAAAGCCAAGCTTATCCTCACTACTGAACTAATATTGTGTTCTATTTGCCTTTTCTTCCAAATATAAATCATAATTACTTATACATAAATACGATTATATAACTATAAACATTTTAAATTAATAAATAACTACACATACCGTTCAAAAGTTAAGTCAGTATTTTTATATTTTTTATTTTATTATATTAATTTATTTAATTTATTTTTAAGTATTCTCTTAATGCAAGAATGCATTAAGTTGATTAAAAACTGACAGTAATAGACATAGACATTTATGTTACAAAATATTATTATTTCAATTAAAAACTGTTCTTTTGAAATTTCTATTCATCAAAGAATCCGGAAAAATTCAGCTTTACCATCACAAGAAAATTTTTTATTTCAAAATATATTACAATAGAAAACATTTTAAAATTGTCATAATATTTCACAATATTATTAATTTTACTCTATTTTTGACCAAATAATACAAAATATTAAATATTGTATAAATTAAAAATATAACATTGGCACAAAACATATTAAAGTAGACATCAAGAAAAGAATTTGAGTAATTAAAAAAAGCATGAAAAAGTGCATGTCTGATTTACCTTCTCTTCAATAATAGCTATGATGTCCCCAACTGTCTCTAAGTCCAGCTCCTCTGCCATATAGGACACAGTCACCAAGTCCTCCTCCCCTAAAACCGCCTCCTTATTATCCACTGAAGCACTGGAGGCCCCATCGCCTCCTGTTTAATGTATTACACACATACCAAACCCACTTTAGTCTGCATTTAGACAAACATTTGTGTTCCAACACAGCAAACAAACAAGAGACAGTCAAACAAAAAGTACATAATAGTTAAGACATCAGTTATGATCTAAAGATGGGAGAAGGAGAAGACAGTGTCTAGAGTCTAGAGACCTGTGCTGAGCGGGGCAGCGGTGTCCACTGCAGAGGCGGCAGTGGTGGGGGCGGAGTCTGCAGTGGCCAATGAGCTCAATTGTGAGGGAAATTGGGCAGGACCAGCTTCCAGCAGACGAGACAGTGTGGGAGCACCTGAGACACACGTGTACAAACACAAGTGTGGCACAGCGTACAACACACACACACGGTGCACAGAGAGAGCAGGCTAGGCATTAAGCTGGAAGAGATTCCCATAACATGACTCTAATACACAAAGACAGAAAACACAAAGATGCTGATGGGACAGAATTTGTCACTTTGCTTCTACTGCTCAGCTGCTAAACTGTGACACTGCTAGACACACAAGTGTGTATGAACTCATACCTGTTGCTGCCTGAGAGGCAGGTAGTGAAGAAGTCATCATCTGATTATCGTGACTCCCTGTAAGTTGACTGGACGGAGATTCTCCCTCAACTGCCTGCAATAAGGATTTTTTTTTAAATTGCCACCGTTTAAAAGCCACTGACTCAAAAAACATATTCCAACAATAATATTCTAGAAGCAAAACAGCTCTGATATGTGTGGATGAAACAGTTGTATCACTTTAGAGATTGCTCTCACAAAGAGTAATTTCTAGCCAAAGAAATCATTTATATTACTGATTAGGATTTAAAGGGGTCATATGATGCGATTTCAATTTTTTTCTTTCTCTTTGGAATGACCTCTTTAATTATATTGAGCATACAGAAAGTGAGCAAATTTATATTGACTATATCAATTTGCACAATTCTTTTTAATGACCTCTTAATATTTTATTAATATTCAGGATTTTTCAACACCTGAAAATCACACTTTTTAGAAACCCTGCTTTTATTTCTTTTCTTTTACTTTTTTATTTATTTATTTATTGTCAATTTATCATAACATATGGTTAGGGCACAATTTATCACTACTACAGTATTGTTCAAAAGTTTGGGATCAGTCATTTATTATTATTATTAAATTTATTTATTTATTTACTTTGTATACTTTTATTTAGAAAGATGCATTAAATTGACTATACATGTGTAATGTTGTAAAAATATATATTTTTCAATACACGCAAATCTATTCATCGAAGAATCCTCCAAAACATCTCAGTATTTTCACAAAAATATTAAGCAGTACAACCATTTCAATGTTTCTTGAACAGCAAATCAGCATATTAGAATGATTTCTGAAGGATCATGTGACCCTGAAGACTGGAGTAATGATGCTGAAAATTCAGCTTTGCTATCACAGGAATAAATTACACTTTTGAAATATATAAAAATGTAAAAAAGATATATTGAATTGTAATAATGATTCACTATTTTCCTGTATTTTTCAGAAAACAATGAAAAATCTTACCGACCCCAAATTTTTGAACACATAGAATCTGCACATTTTTCTGCATTCTCTTCACTCAAAACCAGCAGAATAGATACAATTTTAAACAGATCTTATTGGCAGCTAAACATATTATTAAAATAGACTAAATATAATGGTCAGGATAAGTGTAGAACTTTGTGAAGGAATCTCACAACTAGATTTATGTAGGTCAGGTGCAGATTCTATGCAGGCCTGCTGATTTATAAATAAATGTGAGGAATCCTGACCAGTCTGGGGCTGGTGGGCAGAAGACTGCCTTTCTTCAGCAGTTCTGACAGGAGAGGAGAGGGAGGTGGTGTGATTTTCTGACCCAAAAGCTTCTTCTGTGTTGACTCATCTAGCAGTGACCCCAAACTCGCCTCTACCACTCCAGGGCCTGGCAGCTCCGTCAGAGGCACAAACACTGTTGATCCTGCCCCCTGCACCAGGGAGGGATGATAATTAAAATAAATAACAAATTCAAATGACAGAATTCAAATCTAAAAATTCAAAACAAAGAAACACACAGTGGTGCTAGGATCTTCAGATGGATCTCCAATGGGAAAATCCAGGCTCGGTGAGCAGGCCCCAGAGGGGGAGCGCACTGTCACACTGGGCACACGTTTAGGAGTGTTCTTCACTGCCTGCCTGGCTGAAAAGAAAAGATAAACAGCTCTTACTATTAAGCATTTATGATTAACTGAAACTACATTCATGAATAACTGTTTTTGCCTCATATAGAATCTCAGATTTGCCCAATTATGTATTAAACACTTCAATATGCATTAATTACTTTAAGACAATGGGACCAAACCAAACAACGCTAATGACACTTTGTGGGCTTTCTTTACATACCCTGGTACGCTGCATCTGTGGCCTTTCTTTTCACCTCAGCTTCCTCTTCCTCTTGTTTTCTGCTCCTAATGGACATACAGAATTTAAATCGCTAAACTGACAAACATTCACTTACAATCTTAAAAAGGGTAGTTCATCAAATTGAAAAGACTCTGATTATTTACTCAGCTTCTTATTGTTGCAAACCTGTGAAATTTTTAAAGGATCTTAAAGGGTTAGTTCACCCAAAAATGAAAATTAGCCCATAAATTACTCACCCTCAAGTCATCCTAGGTGTATATGACTTTCTTCTTCCAGACAAATCCAGTCGGAGTTATATTAAAAATTGTCTTTGATCTTTCAAGCTGTTTAAAAGCCGACCTCATACGTCATCCGCCCGGAACTGCTTCCGTGTACAACTGTTGGCGCAAGCTACATTAAAGTGATTATTACATTTTGAATATGGATATTTTTCTTACAAGAACGCATCGATTCGCTACAGGAGGCCTTTGTTCACCCCCTGGAGCCGTGTGAGACATTTTTTTTTATGGATGGGCTCTTTTAATTTCACTTCTTTTGGACTGATGCACTGCAACACCCACTGACTGCCATTAAACAGTCTGGAAGATCAAAGACAATTTTTTATATAACTCCGACTGGATTCGTCTGAAAGAAGAAAGTCATATACACCTAGGATGACTTGAGGGTGAGTAATTTATGGGCTAATTTTCATTTTTGGGTGAACTAACCCTTTAACATGCAACAACAGTTCATAGTGAGCATGGGCTGTCAAGCACAAAAGATTGTCAATTTCAGTGTTATTGTTAACTAAAAGGGAGATAAATACATTTAAGTTACTAAAATTAAAACATAAATAATAATAATAATAAATTGAAGCTAAATAGAAATATATAAAAAACAAAAGGCACAAACTTATTCAAACAAACTAAAATTAAAATAAAAACTTAAAATATAAAAAAGCTCAAAACACTAATAAATGCAACAATAGTATATAAATGATATGATCATGCGCTACATTGATATGATTTACATATGATAGCTTTATGTGAGGAACATAATGATAGTCACTATGAACTGTTGTGAATAAAAAATATCTGTTAATTTAAAAAAAAAACTAAAAACTAAACTGAACTAAGCTAAACTAAAAAAATAAACTAAAATGTAAAGAAAGCATATAAATAATAAATTATATAAATGGACCACAAAACCAGTCATAAGAGTAAATTTTCCAAATTGAGATTTATATATCATCAGAAAGCTGAATAAAAAAGCTTTCCATTTATGTATGGTTTGTTAGGATTGGACAATATTTGGCTGAGATGCAACTATTTGAAAATCTGGAATCTGAGGGTGCAAAAAAAAAATCAAAATATTGAGAAAGTTGTCCAAATGAAGTTCTTAGCCATGCATATTACTAATCAAAAATTACCTTTTGATATATTTACGGCAGTACATTTACAAAATATCTTCATGGAACATTCCTTAATATCCTAATAATAATTATTATATAAGTTTGACCCATACAATGTATTGTTGGCTATTGCTACAAATATACCTGTGCTATTTATGACTGCTTTTGTCGTCCAGGGTCACAAATTACATTTTCCAGTGGAACTATTCCTTTAAATTTGGTATATTAGAAAGATAAAACTGCCTGGGTTGACGATGGAAATAGCTGGTACAGTGATTCTTACCGTACAATTTCCTCCCATAGCTCCTCAAGTTTAGAGTCCAGATGTCCTGCCTGGATGAGTTCAGTTTCTCTCTTCAGTTTCCTAAAGGGACACAGCAATAGAGTTACAGTCAGCAGACAGCAGGTGTTGGTCAAAGTAAGCATGTGAACATTTGGTACCTGTGCTTCTCTTGTGTGTCCTTGATCAATCGCTTCAACTCCTCTATTCTCTCCGCTGTCAACCTGCGGACGATCACATCTTCCACCGTCTCAACCACCTCCCCTTTCTCACCTCGCTTTCTCCTGTGAACGTGCACACATATACGCTCACCATTATGTGCTATCAGGAACGGAGAGGATGTTGGAACGCAAATGACCAGAAAGTGGACTCACTTTGGGGCCTCAGTTGTCTCCAGGAGCTCAGAGTATTGTGAGGCACAATGCTGTGAAACAGGGACGAAAAGAAAGAGTGTGTTATAAGTATTTACCACATAATGTTTAACGAATTAATCCTTAAAGGGAGAGTTTACCCAAAAATTACAAAGCACAAAGTATTGGAAGATATGGAATGCACTGCATGAGTTTTATGGACAATTTTTTTTTATGTTTTTATGTTATTCTTTTGTCCTCTTTTGGACTTGACAGTTTTTATCCACTTTCATTGTATGCAACTCATGTGGATTACAACAAATTATTTTTTTATGAGTTGTTTGGACTCTCATTCTGACGGCACCCATTCACTGCAGATAATCTATTGGTGAGCAAGTGATGTAATGCTAAATTTCTCTAAATCTGTTCCAGTGAAGAAAAAAACTCTACATCTTGGATGGCCTGAGGATGAGTACATTTTTAATTTTTGGGTGCACATTTACTTTAAGTTTTCCATGTTGTTGGATTGTTCTGCTGCTCTCCCAATACCTTTTGAGAGAACCAGTCAGGAGGGCGTCCAGGTTCTGCAAATGGCTTAATGGCTCGGCTCACAGACACCCTAAAACAACACCCATGTACAAAACACATGACTGTGATGGTGCATTGTTAAAATAAAATCCAGATTTGCTTTATAGAAATTAAACCAGTGGTTTTCAAGAGTGTCCTTTATAATTAACTGAAATAAATGTTAAGTATAATTTTAAGTAATTTACATATCTCTAAAAAAACTGTATCAGTTGTGAATGAAAGTTTCTTTGCTGGTTCTTATTTTAGTCCCATTTCATATATTGTGGAATGTAAAGAAAAATACATTATGCAATTTTAAATTTTATTAGGAAAATACCATATGAGCTTTGTAAACCAAATTTCTTACTTGACTAAATTATACTTGACTCTCTCTCTCTCTCTCTCTCTCTCTCTCTCTCTCTCTCTCTCTCTCTCTCTCTATATATATATATATATATATATATATATAGTGCGGGTGTGCGATATATATAGTCTGCGATAATATCGTAATTGTTGTTTTAATGATGTGCGATTTGACATTATTGAGTATTTTGCAAAAAACATTCAAAACACCCCTACAGAGTACAAGCAAACATGAAGTCTAGAATAGTGCGCGTGCGCAATTAGAGTGCGTTCATTCACTGCATGATTCAGTCTATTGAAATGCATTTAGAATTATCACAAAATTCAAGACATGGGGGCAGAAAATGTATATATTTATACAACTTCATACAGCCTAGTTAATCAGTTTCACACGAAGTGCCGTTTTTCTCCAAAAATTACCATAACTACAAATTCAATAAACAAGAAGTTAATTAAGAGACTTACGTTTTAGACACCATATTGCCTATTTTTGCTCTATTTCCACAACAAAAATAATTCCAAACACACACAGCCACAACGCTGTTTTGCGTCTCTGAGCAACATGATGGTGTTTCGTTCCTGAATGAATAAACCTTTTGAATGATTCGGTTCATTCGCAATGACTCACTTATTAACAGTGACTTGCTGCCACTTACTGGCGGTTTTAATTTCACATTTAAAGTATCTTTTATTATTTAAAGGGGTCATATGATGTTGCTAAAAATAACATTATTTTGTGTATTTGGTGTAATGAAATGTGTTTATGCGTTTTAAGGTTAAAAAACACATTATTTTCCACATACTGTACATTATTGTTTCTCCTCTATGCCCCGCCTTTCTGAAACGCGTCGATTTTTACAAAGCTCATCGGTCTGAAAAGCGAGGTGTGCTGTGATTGGCAAACAACGACATGACAAACAACAAGCGCTACTCTACACTGCTTAAAACTCACGTTTGAATCGTCAGTGGCAAATCCTTTAAATATGAAAACGTACTTACAGACTGTGAGTCAGAACAGCCGGCATTGTAGTCTACTCTTCCAGGATCAGGAAACAGTCCTCCACAAAATGCGCTGCACACATCTGAATATTTGATTTGAACTGTTCTGGAACAGTGTTGTAAAAACAAACTTAACCACTGATTTCTAGTCGTGTCCTCTTTTGGAAGACCAAACAGAGGAGGCGAGGCACAGCTTTTCTCTAATTGACCATGGCTCTGTTGGGCCCAATAGCAACTTATGTTCTGTCCAAAGAATAAAAAGGCAGAATATAAAGAGAAGAATGCATTTCAAGTGTAAACGGCATTCAAGCACATCTGTATGTGTTGCGCTGCGGGACGCATTATACAAGAGTGGTTTTATACATTACACAAGAGTCAGTTTGACAACTAATAACGGGGCCATTTTTGACAGTCGACGCATCGGCATCTCACATTCCTCTAATAGATGGGAAATGTGATGCGCTCACGAAAGCTAGTCATAAATGTGTCATTTGTGTATAGTGTCCAGCGATTCGGCCAATGAGCGTCATTGTAATCAATGACTTCTACGTGTCAAATCCCGTAACACCTATGCACGCGCTTGACATGCATCAATTCTAATCTGCCCTCCGCCCCATGCAGGACATTCACCGTACATGCATGCGTATGATGAAAATATAGAGAGCAATACTCACTTCCAACTCCGCTCGCCATTTTGTCATGACTGGACTGTTTTCTATTGCTCCTTTGGCATGACAAGTGTCTGGCTATCAAATGTAAATGTGCATATCCGGTGTGAATTTTCCAACAATCATTTTGCTCTAAATGTCTGCATAACCCCAATGTAGTTATGTCACATGTTTGCTACATTTTGCGCTGTCATGCACCTATATGTCCTTAATACTTCGGAACTGGAAGGCAGCCTATAAATGTCATTGAATGACGCGCTGTTTGTAATTTAATACTAAATATATATAGGATGATATTATCAATAATAATATTTCGTATTGGTATATTATTTCTTCTGCTTACAAAATTCAGTTGTGAATGAAAGTTTCTTCCTGGTGCGTATTTTAGTCCCATGTAAGGCAATATTTGAAACGTAAAGAACAATCCATTATGCAGTTATATTTAGAAAATATAATGTACGTAAAAACAAGTGGATACTTCCCAAAACAAAATTCTTTGAGAACCAACTAAAACCAAAAAAAGTGCGGAAACAAATAACATTCATTTCAGTGTTTTTAAAACATTACATTTGGCAGCTAATGTTGTTAATAATGTGACTAGTGATACATCTTGTTCTTGTGGCATTGATTACAAAAATGTTCCATGTGCTGTGAATTAAAAAGGAAAGTAAAAAAAGAAATGGAATCAACACCAGTGCAAGCAAATGTTTACTTTGGATAATTGTATTTCAATATGATATGCCGAGGTATTATATGCTATGGAAAGCGATTTTACCGCAGCGAAGAAACAAATTTGTCATAAAATAAAAATATTAATAAGAAGAAGTAATGAGTTGGTTCATAAACAAACATTTTATCCTAGCTTTTATTTTGACTGGCTGATCCTTACCGGAAGTTAAACGAATAAAATATATTTATTCGAGGCCCTGTCCCAAATGGAACAATTCCCAAAGTTGAGTGTGCACACTGTGAAGACCAGGCCTCCGAAGTGCATGAAGGATGCTCCGCCTTCTCAGGATTTCCTCATTTTTTTAGGCAGTTAAGCATAAAAATAAAACTGTGAATAAAACAAATATGTAGTACTAATCTTTCTTTTTTTCCTCACAGGACAGCAACACTACAAAAATATGGTCTTTTACAACATGATGCATTGTTGTAGATTAAACTACCCAACAGTATATTTAGTAGGTCACTTTAAATTGAATAACCTTGAACATATTCAGAAGTAATGCAACATACACAGTAGTGCAGCACTAATATTAATGCAAAACCATCCTAACGAATTCTTTTTCAGAACAATAATGTATACCTTTACTTTTACTCTCAAACCCTTAAGTATATTAGATTATGCAAGATAATACTTTTACTTAAAGGATAGTTCAGCCAAAAATGAAAATTCTGTAATCATTTACCCACCCTTAAGTTGTTCCAGGTTTGGAATTTTCATTTTTGGGTCAACTACCCCTTTAGCTAAGGTTTTAAATATGACTAGTAGTTTTTCCCCAATGTGGTATTAGTAGTTACTAAAAGTAGTTTACTAAAGTACCTCCATATTTCTTCTACTAATTA
>NW_015505303.1:18588-19679 GCF_001515645.1 Sinocyclocheilus grahami
GTTGTTCCAGGTTTGGAATTTTCATTTTTGGGTCAACTACCCCTTTAGCTAAGGTTTTAAATATGACTAGTAGTTTTTCCCCAATGTGGTATTAGTAGTTACTAAAAGTAGTTTACTAAAGTATCTCAATATTTCTTCTACTAATTACGTTGTCATAGTTCAAAACAATTTCTCTTTTCCTTCTTTCCCTAAATCAGACCAGACCCCTGTACTGCAGGATAAAGCTGAATGTGCCAGCGCTGGACAGGTTTGTAACAGTTTTTGGCTGAGCAGGGAGGCCCTGACAGTGCTGCTGGATCTTCTGAGAAGTGAACGGCAACAGTGATGGGGTGCCACAATCCAGACCCTGGTGTTTCTTTTCTGTCTGGCCAGTGGTATCCAGAGTGTTTGACATGCCTCGTTCCACTGTCACCGCATTATCCTCCGAGTCGCTGAAGAGGTGCTGGCCATTCATCAAGAGATTCACCTCCTGAAGACAGCAGAACACATGCAGGCAGGGCTGGGCTCAAAACTGATGTTGTTTTTTCTGATGTTAAGCCTAAGCTATGTTGTAAATAGTATGTTGTAAATAGTTGTAAAAAGTACTTTCAGTAATGTATAGAACAATTTGTTTTAATGTGTAAAAAACAATATTTACAGGACAAAAAAACATAGAAGAATGTTTTGTGAAAAAATTATAAGCTGCATTAAAAAAATTAACAATGTACATAATTACTTCTCTTTTATTTACACATGTGAATATGCAAAACAAAAATACAAAATGTACAGAAAGTACTTTTTACAAATAAATTACACTACAAAAATGAATAATGTATACAAGCTATTTCATTTTTAACTTACATCACAAAAATAAACTACAGAAAATAGGCTGTTTCATTGATAATGTGACATTTAAAAAAAGATATAGAAAAACTGTAATGTACCCATTTTTTCCACTGCTTTCCCTTGCCTAATAGAAAATGGTTATAATAATGTATTTGTTAAGCATTCTCTCAAGAAGAGAAAACAGTCCCTCCATTCTCTCCTTGCTCTCCTGTGCTCTTCTCTCCTCTGTCTCTCTCTGGAGTTTGATGTCCTCCCTGAGCAGCTCC
>NW_015505303.1:19689-28884 GCF_001515645.1 Sinocyclocheilus grahami
AAGATTTAGAAAAACTGTAATGTACCCATTTTTTCCACTGCTTTCCCTTGCCTAATAGAAAATGGTTATAATAATGTATTTGTTAAGCATCCTCTGAAGAAGAGAAAACAGTCCCTCCATTCTCTCCTTGCTCTCCTGTGCTCTTCTCTCCTCTGTCTCTCTCTGGAGTTTGATGTCCTCCCTGAGCAGCTCCACCAGCTTCCACTCACTCCCTCATCTGTCCCAGGATACTTGCAATCCTAAGGCAGAGCAAATAAACCATGCCTGTTAACAACAACAGCACAATGAATTTCAGCAAAAATGTGTCTATTAACTTGCTTACTTTGTATTTTTTTTAAAGTCTTTCCCCAGCAGTCTCATTTTCTCCAGAATAGTACTAAAACAAGAGAAAATGGAAACACTTATGAAAAATATAAAGATAGGTTTGCATTGCAATCTTAACATTAGAAAATATGACACAGCAGCACATGCATACAAAATACTGAAGTGCTAAAGTTTGGTTAAAACATTTGTAGACATATCTTGCATGACAGCACTACAAAAACACAAAAAAGGGAAAGACTATTGCCTTATATAGTGGTTCTCTTATTGTTTGTGGGCTTTGTGTAAAAAAAAAACCCCTGGCTTTTAAAACTTTTTTCGCTAGGTATTTGAGTAAATGAAAACACAATACTTACATTTCAATGTGAATTCCCCCACAGAACTCTCACCCATTGCTCTTTGAATATAAACACCGTCGTCATCTGCGCGCAAGTGATTCTGGGATATGGTAGGGTGCGATGTGTCCATCAGATGTACACTTCATTTTCCTGGGAAACATCTCAGTTACGTATGTAACCTTGGTTCCCTGAATAGGGAACCAGATGCTGCGATGACGTCATCGCTATGGGAACACCTCCAGTGTGACGAATGTCTGAAGAAAATACTGAAGTGCTAAAGTTTGGTTAAAACATTTGTAGACATATCTTGCATGACAGCACTACAAAAACACAAACAAAGGGAAAGACTATTGCCTTATATAGTGGTTCTCTTATTGTTTGTGGGCTTTGTGTAAAAAAAAAAACCCTGGCTTTTAAAACTTTTTTCGCTAGGTATTTGAGTAAATGAAAACACAATACTTACATTTCAATGTGAATTCCCCCACAGAACTCTCACCCATTGCTCTTTGAATATAAACACCGTCGTCATCTGCGCGCAAGTGATTCTGGGATATGGTAGAGTGCGATGTGTCCATCAGATGTACACTTCATTTTCCTGGGAAACATCTCAGTTACGTATGTAACCTTGGTTCCCTGAATAGGGAAAGAGATGCTGCGATGACGTCATCGCTATGGGAACACCTCCAGTGTGACGAATGTCTGAAGCCCTTATACCATCACGCCAATTTATTGGCCAATAGCGCTTAGCACCGCCCCAAGCATACGTCATGTATGCTCATATATGAGTGCTGTGCACTATTCCATCAGATTTTACACTATGACGAAGAGGTATTTGAGTAAATGAAAACACAATACTTACATTTCAATGTGAATTCCCCCACAGAACTCTCACCCATTGCTCTTTGAATATAAACACCGTCGTCATCTGCGCGCAAGTGATTCTGGGATATGGTAGGGTGCGATGTGTCCATCAGATGTACACTTCATTTTCCTGGGAAACATCTCAGTTACGTATGTAACCTTGGTTCCCTGAATAGGGAACCAGATGCTGCGATGACGTCATCGCTATGGGAACACCTCCAGTGTGACGAATGTCTGAAGCCCTTATACCATCACGCCAATTTATTGGCCAATAGCGCTTAGCACCGCCCCAAGCATACGTCATGTATGCTCATATATGAGTGCTGTGCACTATTCCATCAGATTTTACACTATGACGAAGGAAATGCTATTGAAGGTACGGAACGGCCAGCACCGCAGCATCTCGTTCCCTATTCAGGAAACCAAGGGTACATACGTAACCGAGATGTTCCCTCTCATAGGTTCACTGAGACTATCTGACTGAGGTTATCTGACAGACGTAAACGGCTCAAAAGGACGGCCTGCCAGGCCTTCCAACCGAAAATAAGTCCCAAAAGGAATCTGTGCTGGCCGGAAAGGCCTAAGCCGTCTCGTCCCTGCATGAAACGGGAAACCAGCAGATTGTGTCCACTTAAGGGCATACAGCGTCTCGTGGAGGGAATTAAGAATAGTGTCGTAATCTCTGCCAAGAGACCGGAACACATTTCAACTCTGCTCAGGGGTCACACCCATTAGTTCCCCTTGAGATCCTGTATAGATCCCTTTTAAATTGAGATGTCATAAAGTTAAAAAACAACCTTGGTTAAATGACGTGACTCGTAATATGAGGCGGGTTTGTCGGCATGCTGAGCGTAAGTGGCTTAAAGATAAATTGCAAGTATCATATGATATTTTTAGAGAGTCCCTATCAAACTATCAAAATGCTGTTAAAGCCGCAAGATCTTCGTATTTTTCATGAATTATATCGCAAAATTCTAATAACCCGAAGGTATTGTTTTCAATCATAGATAAAGTATTGAGTCCGTCTATTAATATTTTCCCTACTCCATCTAAGGATCTGTGTGAGAGTTTTTAAAACTTTTTTATTGATAAGGTCAATCAGATTCAGTCGGATATTGTGCCAGTAGGGAATGTTGTAGCCACGGTAATAAATCCATTTCATTGTTTGAGTAAATTTGATTCGATTACATTAGCTCAGTTGGAAAATATAATATTGCATTTAAAGCCGACTACCTCGCTTTATGACATTCTCCCATCTCGATTGTTTAAGGAGGTGGTAGACACTATTGGTCCCAGTATATTATCGATTACTAACAGTAGTTTATTTTATGGCATTGTACCATTAGGGTTTAAGCATGTCGTTATTGAACCAGTCTTAAAGAAAATAAACTTAGATTCACAGGATCTCAAAAATTTTAGGCCTATATCCAAATTGCCTTTTATGAATAAGATTTTAGAGAAAGTTGTCCATAATCAACTTGTTGACTTTTTGATTGGAAATAACATAATGGATATCTTTCAGTCTGGATTTAGGACCAAACATAGTACAGAATCAGCATTATTAAAGGTTACAAACGATATTTTGTTAAGTATTGACTCTGGGAAAAATGTTGCCTTAATGATGTTAGATTTAAGTGCAGCCTTCGATACTCTAGATCATGCGATCCTAATAGAACGCCTTAGAGATTATGTTGGGATTAAGGGCGTAACCCTTAAGTGGTTTTTCTCATATCTGCATGACAGGACATGCTCCGTTAAAATTGGAAATTATGTTTCGACATCGGCGACTATCACTTGGGGGGTTCCTCAGGGATCAATTCTTGGTCCGACTTTATTTTCATTATATATGTTACCATTGGGGTCAATTCTTAAGAAATACAATATTAATTACCACTTGTATGCTGATGATTTACAACTGTATTTTCCTTTGGAGTGTGATGGCTGTACATCTTTTGATAATTTTTTTATAAGTGTTTGACTGAGGTAAAGGGATGGCTAGCAAATAATTTTTTACAACTAAATGAGGATAAGACTGAGTTTATTATTTTTGGGAACAAACTGTTTCGAAATGACCTGATTGAAAGTTATGGACCTTTGTCCAATAATAGTTATGTGAGGAATCTTGGGGTCATTTTCGATTCTGAAATCTGCTTTGATCGGCAAGTTAATAGCGTTGTGAAAACATCTTTCTTTCAGTTAAGAAAATTGTCTAAACTGAAATCTATCCTTTCAAATAAGGACTTGGAGACTGTTTTGCATGCCTTTATTTCCACACGGTTGGATTATTGTAATGCTCTTTATGTAGGCATAAGTGAATCCCTGGTTTCTCGTCTTCAGTATGTCCAAAATGCTGCTGCAAGAATCTTAACAAACACCAGAAAACGGGATCATATAACGCCTGTATTGATATCTCTTCACTGGTTACCTGTAAAATACAGAACACAATACAAGGTGTTAATGTTTGTCTATAAAGCATTACACGATCAGGCTCCTGAGTATATAAAGGACATGTTAATTTCTTACCAGTCTCAACGCCATCTGCGCTCCTCTCAGAATATGCTCCTAACCGTCCCACGGTCTCGGTTGAGGCGTAGTGGAGGCCGCGCTTTTTCTGTTGCGGCTCCTACTCTCTGGAATGTGTTACCATATTCTATAAAATCCTCGGCTAGCATGGACATTTTTAAAAAGGACTTGAAGACCTGCTTATTTTATCAAGCTTTCGGCGTTTAATTAGGTCGGAGAATTGTGAGGGATTGGCTGCATGTTTTTCTTGATGTTATGTGTTGTTGTTGTTATGTTATGATTGAATGTATTTTAGTATTATTTTTACTCATGGACAGCACTTTGGTCCATTTTAATGGTTTTGAAAGTGCTTTATAAATAACGTAACTCGGACACTTTTCTAACCGGCATGCATCTCGCGGTGATCACCGGTGATCGGTTCTGCGCAGATTCTGCTCATCTCAAACAAGCCTGTTCATTCAGAGCAAACTCTCTGTTGTTTTGAATTGCCAAATTATTTATTATGGGACATTATTAATTGTTTTGTTTCTACGATTTATCGAACACTGTTTTTTTGAGTTGAATTCGAATGAAATGAGTAAAGGAGTGTTTCATTTGTAACAGATCTAGATCTAGCGTTCTTCAGCAGCGGGGGATTAGCTCAAATGGTAGAGCGCTCGCTTAGCATGCGAGAGGTAGCGGGATCGATGCCCGCATCCTCCAATCTTTTCATCTTTCTGCATAAGTGCTGGGAATGATACAACGTTACTATTATAAATATTCCACGAATAAGACAACCAGCTGGGTTGAAATACTATACAAATAGACTCGATTTAGATCAAATGCTTGTCTGAAAAATATTTACCTTGAATTTTATTTATAATAATGTATACTAATAAAATACTTTATTATAAAACCAATTGTATTATTTAAAAAAAGCACAAGTTTGCTTAATTTAAGCATGCACTGTTTTAGGTGCCCTTTGGTATGAAACTTTTTAGTCATGTATAACAGCATATCAAATACAGTAATGTGGAGTAGTAATACACTGACTTAGACGCAGTAATAACCGAACAACAATAATATTTAGGCCAAATAAATTACAGTTTTATTTCAGAAGCAACACGTTGACCAGATGACTGAACTTTGCGTTGGAAGAGACGGTGGATTGTAATCAAACTGACTGTATCGTGAGTGTAGCAATGGGTTATGATTCAGATGGTGATGATGATGGGTGGCCTTCAGATATGGAGGTTAACCAAACTAAAAAGGCAAGGAAAAAAGCATGGTCTGAAGCGAGTAGTGGAGGAGAGAGTACTCCAAGACAAACTATCAAAAAAGATCAGAGCTAAACCTAGTGGAAGCAGTATTTGATGATGACAAACGGGAAGAGTGGAAAGTCATTATTACGCTTAGTAATGATAAAGGTCACTTTCATCCAGTTCAGGTAACTGAAGCAATTGAGAAGGAAATAGGGAAAAAATAAAATATGCTAAATTACTGAATAACAGAAGAATTCTAATTTCAGCAGTAAATAAAAAGCAGCAGGAGATGATTCTGAAAAGTAGCCTTGAGTGATTTAGTAGAGTGATTTCAAATGTGCCTCTGGAAATGTCCATGGAAGATGTGAAGAATGAGATACAAGGTGGGAATGTAACAGAAGCCAAAAGATTCCAAATTAATAAAGGTGGTGTTAAATCAGATAGCCTGTCTGTACTGCTTGTTTAAATATGCTAAATTACTGAATAACAGAAGAATTCTAATTTCAGCAGTAAATAAGAAGCAGCAGGAGATGATTCTGAAAATGAGTAGCCTTGGTGGTGGAAAGATTAAAGTGCATGTACCAGGAATGGCAGCAAAGTTAAGAGGAGTGATTTCAAATGTGCCTCTGGAAATGTCCATGGAAGATGTGAAGAATGAGATACAAGGTGGGAATGTAACAGAAGCCAAAAGATTCCAAATGAATGAAGGTGGTGTTAAATCAGATAGCCTGTCTAAATACTGCTTGGTTTTGAAAAGATAATGCCTACTGAAGTCCAAATGGGTTGGACACAAAGTGAGGGAATACATTCCACAACCGTTAAGGTGCTTCAAATGTCAGAGAATGGGACATAGAGCACAACAGTGTAAATGGAGACAAAGATGTGCGAAATGTGGAGGAGAACATGACTATGGCAAATGTAAAAAGGATGCTAAGCTAAAATGCTGCAATTGTGGAGCATAGTGCTGCATATGCTGGATGTGTGGTTCAGAAACAAGCTAAAGCAGTACAAAGATACAAGGTTATGAATAAGGTGACATATGCAGAGGCATTAAAGGGTATTGGTATTTATGAAAACAAACAAAACAGACCAATAGAATATCAGGAAATTCTGAATGACTATGCAGTACCACAGAGTTCAGACATAAGGAAATATCAGGCAGGAAGGCAAGCACCTCCACAGCAGCCATGCAATCATAAGTGTAAAGTTGAGGAGAACACCTTGATTGTAGAAAAGAAAAGTTTTATAGCTTTTATGTGCAAAGTTGTTAATGTTGTGACACGACAAGAAAGAAAAAGCGATAGCATCAAGACAGTGGTGCAAGCTGCAGAGGAGTTTCTGGGCATTAAAGATGTAAAAGCTGAAGATATACATAGTATGCTGAGTGCTAATAATGATGGAGGATCTCAGAGTGTTAATTAATCTTGTAATGGTATTCCACCTCTTGCAATGGAATGCTAGAAGCTTGATTGCAAATGGACGAGAATTTAAAAAGTTTGTAGCAGAATCTGAAGTCAAACCTGATATTGTTTGCATTCAAGAAACTTGGCTTCGACCTCACCTTGATTTTATTATACCTGGATATGAGTCTGTCAGGTTTGATAGAGGTGGAAATCAAGGTGGAGGCTGTGCAACATTTGTAAGGGATGGGATATCATTTAAAAGAATAGCAACTTCAATAGAAATAGAATGTGTGATTATTGAATCAGATGGGAACTTGGTAGTAATCAACTTTCATAACCTATGTAAATTATTTTTAGAGGACGTTTTAGAGGACATAGTTAGGAGTCAAGGAAAAAGGAAAGAAATATGGTGCGGAGACTTCAATGCACACAATAGTCTTTGGGGAAGTAAGCACACTGATAATAATAGGGAAGTAGTGGAAGAATTGATGGATGTTAGGCAGCTAGTTTGTCTAAATAATGGAAATGGTACAAGAATTGACATACGTTCTAACACATTGTCTTGTATTGATCTTACTTTAGTTTCTAATAATCTGGCAAATTCTTGTGAGTGGAATACTGAAGACAGTACAAGTATTGGGAGCGACCACTTTCCAATATTATGCTCTATAAATGTTGAAATAGATATCCAAGAAAGGCCTAGGCATAAGAAGTGGGATTTTACAAAAGCTGACTGGCAAAAATGTAAAGAAATATGTTGTGAATCAACCGATTTAATTTTAATGGTGGGTGATATTGAGGAATGTGCATCTGAAGTTTCACAATTCATATTAAATGCCGCTTTGAATAGCATACCACTCAAGATAGTTGGAGGGAAAAGGAAGACGGTATTATAAAAGAACGAAATCATGCTCTGAGAATATTAAGAAATAACTTGAACCAGGAAAATCTAATTAATTTTTAAAAAAGACAATGTGGAAAGTACCATGGATGAAGAAATTAATATGAATGAATTAGTGATGGTATTAAATGGTATCAGAAATACTGCTACAGGAGAAGATCAATTGAGCTGTGTCATGTTTCAGAAATTACCATAAAAAATATTAGAGATAATATTGTATCTATTTAATAAGATTCGGGAAGAAGGTACAATGCCAAAAAGCTTGAAGAGTGCATTAATACTGCCTTTTAAAAAATCTGGAAAGGATCCTAACAATGCTGGCAACTACAGACCCATCGCTAATATCATCCCATAACATCCCACCTATGCAAGTGGATGGAGAAGATCTTAGTCAGAAGACTTAATTATTTAAGGTTTTCTATTAAAGGTTTATTTGCACCATACCAAAGTGGTTTTAGAAAAGGACGTTCTACAATGGATGCTGTTGTGAAAGTAAGTAATGAGATAGAGAAAACATTTAAAATGATAATTTTAAAATAATTAATGAATATTGTATTCTTTGATATTGAAAAGGCTTACGACTATGTGGAGGGAAGGGTTATTAATTAAACTAAATAAGATTGGAATAGGTTCTATAATTGGGTTTTAGATTTTTTTATCGGAAAGAAGATTTAGAGTTAAAGTGGGATCAGAAATGTCTGAGGAATTTGAAATTGTTAATGGAATTCCACAAGGAAGCGTTATAAGTCCAGTGTTATTTAATGTAATGATTAATGATATTTTTATGAATTTGGATAGAAGAGTTGGTTCAGCTTTGTATGCAGATGATGGGGCCTTTTGGGTAAGAGGACGAGATCCCATAGGTGTGATAAGTAAAATCAAGGAAGCAATAGGAAAAGTGGAACAGTGGTCATATAATTGGGGCTTTAAGCTTTCTCCAAGTAAATCTTGTCATATGTTATTTACCAGGAAGAAAGGGATAGACAAGCAGAACTTGAAGTTATATGGTAACAATATGGAAACAGTAGACTGTTTTAAATATTTGGTATGTGGTTAGATCAAAAGGGTACATGGAAAGTACATACGGAAAAGGTGGAATCAAAATGTAAGAAAGTTATAAACTTAATGAGAGCATTAGTCGGGAAAGACTGGGGAGCAGATAAACAATCACTGATGTATATTTACAGGGCTCTAATGAGGTCAACAATAGATTACGGATGCTTTGTGTACGGAACAGCAGCGAAAACACATTTAATGAAAATAGATAGAGTTATTAATAAAGCTTTGAGGATTTGTTCTGGTGCGAGGAGATCAACACCAACTAAGGCAATCCAGGAGTTAGTTAGGAGAAGTGCCTTCAGACCTGAGAAGAGATAAACTTATGCTTACATACTTACGCGGATGTGGTTATGAAAAACCTACCAATAGTGTTATTAAAGAACTCTTTTCAAGGCAATGGCTTTGGATGGGTAACAAAGGCTAAATCAGAGGAATATAGATTAGACAGTATCTGTTTTAACACTCCTACTCCTATTAGTAATATCCCTATTTGGTTGTTTCCAAAAACTGAGGTAGATTTAAATATAATGGAACTAAAGGATAAATGG
>NW_015505303.1:28930-42400 GCF_001515645.1 Sinocyclocheilus grahami
GATGTGAGATTCTGCTGGGTACCTGCTCATGTAAATATAAAAGGGAATGAGAAAGCAGACAAAATAGCAAAGAAATCAACCAGGGCAAGCGATATTATAAATATTCCCTTTGGTAAAGGAGAAGCTAAGGCAATAATTAAAAAAAGAAATGATGAAGAAATGGCAGGACAGGTGGGACATGGATAATAGTGGATGGAAATATTATAGTATACAGAAACTTATCAACGCACAGGGTGTGAATGGAAGGAATAGAAGGGAGGAGTCAGTTCTAACCAGGCTGAGGTTTGACCACACAGGGTTAAATAAAACATTGTTTTTGTTAGGTAAAAGTAAATCAGATGAATGCATGGAATGTAAAATCACAGAAAATGCAGAACATATATTGTTACGTTGTAGGAAGTATAGGGAAGAGAGGATTAGATTAAACCAAAAGATAAATCAGACAGGAAGAAAATGGAATCTTGAGGGTGTTTTGGGAACAACAGGAGAAGGGGTTAAAGATGCACAGGATGCTGTTGTGGAATATCTGAAGGATACAGGGGTATATTATAGGATTTAGATAGTAGTACTATAATATATATATATATATTTAATTATTATTAAAAAAAAATTTTTTTTGATAATGTAAAGCGCATTCATTGAGACGTAATCCATGCTGCATGCTCCGATACAGTAGGTGGCGGAATGCACCTGATAAATCATAGTTGCAATCCGCCATAAAACTAACAAGAAGAAGAAGAAGCAACACGTTGGTTCCAAATGAGGTAGTGGGCGTGGAAACCCGCCGGAAGTTATCATGTTCTGCGCTGAACGGTAAGCAGAAAAACGTTCAAACGTGACCACGCCGAGCAGAGAAAATACCAATTATATCAAGGTATCATTTGTGTTATTCGTTTTCTAAAAATTATTATTCATAATGCACAGTTTAAGAGTTTTACAGGCTCAATTCCTGTTTGCGTCAAACTAAGCAGTATTTGTTGTGAAGCTACCGGCCTTCAGAGGCCTGCTGGCGCTCTTTGTTTCAGAATGCGCTTTCATAAGAGACTCAGTAGATGCTGGTTTTGGTCCATAGTAAACATTAGTGGTCAGTCAGTTTAATAATGTTATATATTTAAAGCGTTTTCTGCGCCAGCTACCAGTGAAGCTTGAAGTGGACACCACTAATATAAAGATTGGATGGTTAAGCTGTTTTTCATTTGGTAAACACCTACTACAGTAAACATTCAAAGTGGTATGCAACATGAGCTTACACATCGACACGCACACGTCTTTACCAGAGGGCTCCCAGTGCCTTGATGGACTCCTACTGTTTTGTTTTCCTATGTGTTTTTATTTGTCATGAAAATGTCTGGATTCAAAAAGGCTGAATGCATATTTAGTGCATAGTAGAGGTCGACCGATTGATCGGCCGGACGATTTTTGGCTTTTTTTATTTTTTTATTATTAATCGGCATTGGCCGATTGTGCTGCAAATTAGGCCCATTTATAGGCAGGTGCATCTGCGGGCAGCTAAGCATTGTTGCGGAATGCCGAAGAATCTCTCTGGCTGCGTGAGAGACGGAGCAACTCGCACTCTGCAGCCACTTCTTGTTCACACACTGCTTCAGCTAATGATGTCAAGGCAAAACAGAACATTTCGAAAGCGTAATTAAGTTTTACCCTACTAGAATTGATGCCAGAAAGTTATCATATTCATAAGTGCAACAAGTCATTTGCATGTGAAAGTAGAAACACATGCAATTCAGACAACTTCTGGGCTGATTAAGAAAATCGGCCAAAAAATCTGCATCATATATCGGCCATCGGCTGCCCCGATTTTTAAATATCGGCATCGGCCAGTGAAAAACCCATATCGGTCGACCTCTAGTGCGTAGCAGTGGTGCACTTGGGCATCATGGGATTTCTAATTCTTAAGCATGTAAACAAGTGCCTTCCAGCAGCCAGTTTGAATACCACTTTAGACTGGATTGTGTAACGGGTCGATATTTACTGTCATGTTGAAGTAAACGTTAGAGTTTAATGCATGGATGGTACAGCAAACGGATACAGCAAAGATATTATTAAAGGAATAGTTCACCCAAAAATGAATGTTTGGTGAAAGTTTATTCGCCTTCAGGGTGTCCAAGATGTAGATGGGTTTGTTTCTTGATCAGAACAGATTTGGAGAAATTTAGCATTCACCAGTGGAACACTATGCAGTGAATGGGTGCCGTCAGAATGAGAGTCCAAACAGCAGATAAAACATCACAGTCCACACAAGTCCAGTCCATCAACTAACGTCTATAAGTACAAAGCTGTCTGTTTGTAATAAATCTATCATTAAGGTGTTTTTAACTTCAAACCATTCCTCTATCTATAATATTGCTTTCTCCAGTAAAAAAGTCGTCTCAATCAGGAGAAAAATATGCACAGATCAAGCAACGAAAACGGTTTTAATGTAAGAGGACAACGAGGGTTGAATAATTTTTTACTGGAGGAAGTGTTATGGATTGTGGACTCACATTTTGGCCAGAATTGTCCATTTAAAGTTAAAATGTCTAATGATGGATCCATTGGTAAGCAAAATTTGTTTAAATGAAGAAAGAAACTCCTCTACATCTTGGAATGCCTGAGGGTGAGTGTATTTTCATTTTTGGGTAAACTATTAAAAGTATACTTTTTTATTTTCTTTAGATTGGAGATGTATACAATAAGATGAAGTCAAGAATGTGCTAATATCAAACTCTCAAATGCATGTATATTGTACATGTAGCACAGGGGAATGTTCACAGTATCGTATGTTTTTTTTTCTTTTCTTCTTCTTTGGTGTCTGTTTTACTACTAAACAAGAGTGTTTTGAGTCCTTGAATTGCACCTTAATTCTCATCTGTATGGTTGTAGGTATATTGAGATCTTTAAGAGCAGCCGAGCTGAAGTACGGACACATTATGAACCCCCACGTAAAGGCATGAGCATGCAGAGACCTGGGCCTTACGACCGACCCAGCGGAGGAGGCCGGGGCTACAACGGCACGAGTCGTGGGGGATCCTTCGATCGGGTGCGACGTGGAGGATACGGTGGAGGTGAGACCCGCTTCTTTTCCCAATGTGCCACATTTGTGTGCTTTAGCCATCCTGCATGTGCTTTTTTTTATATACAGGTGCATCTCAATAAATTAGAATGTCGTGGAAATGTTCATTTATTTCAACTCAAATTGTGATACTCGTGTATTAAATAAATTCAATGCACACAGACTGAAGTAGTTTAAGTCTTTGGTTCTTTTAATTGTGATGATTATGGCTCACATTTAACAAAAACCCACCAATTCACTCTCAACAAATTAGAATATGGTGACATGCCAATCGGCTAATCAACTCAAAACACCTGCAAAGGTTTCCTGAGCCTTCAAAATGGTCTCTCAGTTTGAGTGACTACAGTGCGTTTTAACTTTGCACAATTTTTATTGTATATTTTCAAATTTTTCTTACTTTTCTGGTTGTCTCACATTTATTTCTGTACGTCTACAGGTAGCCAGGGTGGAATGAACAACAGTTATTATGGCGGCAGCCGTGGATCAGTCGGCATGAATGGCATGGGAGGGGGCTGGGACATGTAGATGCTCCTGAAGGAATTTATTTGAGTGTTGGGTCGTCTCGATTTTGCTGAGGCCTTCTGGTTTTTTTTTTTTTTTGATGATGACTATGGGAAGAATCAGATTCACTCCTTGCCCACCTGAACCTCAGCGTTGGAATCAGTATTATATTCCCTGCAATTCCTGAGGTGAAGGGTCAGCCGTCGAGCTCAAGTCATGGTGATTGTCCTCTACCCCACTAGTCATGCTTGTAAATATCCTCCAGATATATCGTTCAGAGACTGTAGAACACTGGCCTCGCATGGCACGAGGTGCTGCATCTCCACTTTTTCTAATGCGGAAAGAACTTTGTTGAAACTGATTTTTAAAAATAAACTGGAAAATGTTTTTGTTTTCTTGTCCGGCTGCTTCACAAGATGCATATTTTAATTTTCATTATTGTAGCTGTTGCAGTCCCCTCTGTTGGTTTGTCTTTGATTTCTCATGGTTAATAAACATTCACAAATGTATTGTCTCTGCTTTATGCACATTGTTTTTTTGTTTTTTTTGTTTGTGTGCAAGCATAATCACTGCATATTGTGATATTATATTTTTGAGCACAAGGTGGTGCCAGTGATCCAACTTCGGATTATCACGTTTATTAATCTGAAATGCATGCAATGCATATACTTAAGTAATCATTGACAGATTTAACTTTGTGTATAAACTTTTCTTTTAAGGTCTTCTTGAGCATCTTGACCAAATCTTTTACAGATGCTATATATAGGTTCCCTGCTGAAAAATTCACCAAACTTGTGGATAATCCCCAAACCAGCTATGAGTTGGTCATACCAGTTTCAAGTTTAATCTGTTTTTGGAACACAGTAGCTGGTCAACCAGTTTAGACCTAGAAACTAATTGCCATCTTAAAATTGACTATTATTGACTGGACCATAATAAACCTGTGACACTGCTGTCCCCTTAAATTAGTGTCGTGTCAAATTATCAATCAGTCTGGACCAAATCGAGGGGTGAGAACCAGAAGGGAGTAAGTGACTTTTCACCAACTTTACAAGAGGGCCAAAACAAAAACCAACTGGCTTCGTATGTTCAGAGTTAAGTCTTTTGGTTTCTAATAACTCTAAAATTATTAAGAATTCACTTGTGTCCTTTTGGCAGTAGAAAGAGCTCATCAAGAGCTTTCATTTGATATATCAGTCATTCTTGAGACGTTGGACAAAAGAGGTCCAGCAAGGGTAACTACTATTAGCTTTAAAAAATATTTTCAATTTTAAATGTCATGAGGGATTAATAATAGAATGTATTTAACACAATTATCACCTTCAATTTAATGTTCTCATTATTATACCAAATCTGTGTTTGTTAATGTCCTCTCACTACATCTAAAACAGTGTCCACAGAGAAGGGTTCAATCATGCATATGCAATAAAATGGATAAAAATGTTTTTTTTAATGATGAAAAAGAGCTTGTTTTATCAAAAGCAACACTTAATAATATCTCATATCAAAGCAAGGTTGTTGTTTTAATGACACATGCATGTTTCATAAGATTTTAAAGTTGCATCCCCACTTTTTGTCAACACCGTCAGACATTCAATAAAATGTTCAGGGAATATCAGGGGCAGCTGTCACTGTAAAGGAGTCGGACCCCCTTGCCACAGTTCACCTCTGCAGAGTACAGCAGTGTCAGACAGGCTCTGCTAAGTTTTATAGTTTTAGAATATTTTAAATCCTAATGTTAATATTTCCTGTGTCACAGCCATGATATGTCAACACCATCTTCCAATTTCTGAGGAAATTATTTGAAATATTTAGATAATTAAGCTTTATAAACAATATCATACTCACTGTTTGTTGTGTTTGTTTTAATACAGTAATTGACTGATTCAATGTATTTGATCGTTAAAATGATTACAAATTCAGGTTTTCGTCACCACCGTCTGATGTGTCAGTTGAATATTTTGATATTTCATTATGATATTTTATATTTGTTGTGGAATTGTTGGTCACATGTGAACGTGTAATCTGTCTGCTAACACCAGAATGTGTTTTGAAATGTTAAAAACATCTTGAATGCTGTTAAAGATAAAGCTGAAATTATATTACACAGTCCAAGGTAAAAAAAAAAAAAGAAGAAGCACATTTTGTTAAAAAAGAGAAAAGTTGGGAGGTTGTATCAAAGCATAGCTCAGTAGCTTAGTACATATAGGATACATAAATGTAGTTTCATTTGTCTGAGTACAAGGTTTTATTTTTTCAATTTTGCACCGTTTTGTCCCACTTCTCAAGAATGACTGATATATCTCCATTTCACCCAAAATGTCACTTACGCCCTTCTGGTTCTCACTCCTCGAAATGGACTATATTACAATATATTACCTTTGTCTTACGTGCTGCTGCTGATTGATTAGCTGTGGCCAGTGATTCATAAAAGGGAAGTGTGTGTGGGTCTATATAACTGCACCGGCTCACGCTCTCCGCACGAGACTTTTGACACAGTCCCCCACACGCGCATTGAGTCCAGATCGCGGACGGTGCTTGAGGCATCAATTTCTGATCCTGTAATATCTCGGATTCTACTAAAAGAAATATGAAGACGTTACGAATTGCGATCTTTCTCGTCCATTGTCTCGGTAAGTGTTTAAAACAATGGCTTCTTAATAACTTAACTTGCATGGGACCTGCCCAGTATGTGGCACTTTGTTACACGAGGTTCTTTCAAGCGACATTTTTCATTTAAAAAATATATAATTCGCTGCTATTAGTTGCTGTTCTAACTAGTTTTGACAGATTACTCATATAATTTTCTGGTTATTCCGTGTTTTAACTGAAGATTTTACACTACACGCGACGCGTATCTATAATCACCGTCAGCTTTCAGTTTTTTTCTTTTCTTTTACATATCGACTGTATGCAAGATACACAAAATATGCGTTTTATATATCTATAAAGGGTCTTGTTCTGTTCCAGTGTTACTCAAGGTGTGCAGTGGCGCCTCTGTGGACAGGTTTGAGAGTGCCAAACCCAGAACAACAGTGGTCAGCCTCTTTCACACCCTAGAGAAAACAAACCCGACAGGGCAGCAGGTGGACAGAGGGACGAATGTGTATGAAGAGCATGATTATGATGAAGATTATGATCTCTCTGTGGATTATGACTCAAACCAACCAAGAGGTAGACTTGCTTCATTTCTCTTAAAAAGGGGTCATATGATGTGATTTCAAGTTTTCCTTTCTCTTTGGAGTGTTACAAGCTGATTGTGAATAGATAAGCTCCCTAAAGTTGCAAAGACTGAAGTCTCAAAACCAAAGAGATATTCTTCGAGAGAGAGAGAGATTGAAATTGAATTGAAATTGAGAGAGAAAGGGGGGGAGGGGTCACATCACAATGGAGTCAGCTGTCTTAACCGTGGCTTGTGTACTGCAAACACATACCAGCTTCATCACTGTGTCTGTCACGCGACTCTGTTCCCCTTTCGGGCTCTGTCTTTACATTTATTTTGAAAGATGAAGCCCGCGCTTATGGTAAGAAGCGTTACATTTCCGACGAGTGCTTGCAGTGTTCGGCCAATCACAATGCACTGGGTCAGCTGGCCAATCAGAGCAGACTGCGCTTGTCGGAAGGAGGGACTTTGTAGAAAACGAAGCGTTTGAGAGAGGCAGGGCATAGAGGACCTACAATAATGTACAGTATTTGAAATATAATGTGTTTTTTGAACATTAAAGCATGTCAACATATTCTGTTACACCAAATAATTATCTTTAAAAAAGCATCATATGACCCCTTTAATGCAATTTGTAAAAGTGGTCAGCCAGTGCTTTAATGTCCAGTGCTGATACAGATGTCTTCAATAAACACACATTTTACACAACAAGTACTCCAAAAATATAACATGGTATAGTAAATATAATGTATGCTTTATAATATACTTTTTTATATATAAATTGTAATCACACACTAGGTGCTATTTGCGTTTAACCAATTTATTATAATTATATTATTAAAAATAATCAAATTAAGTGTTGTATACTTCCACAGGAAATGCTAGTGAACATGTGAATATATGAACTGAGTGCATTAGACTATTGTACGATATTAGATCATCATGGACTGACATCATCGCTCTTTCTCGCTCAACAGTGGCATTTTCCACCAAACCCAAACATCCGTCAGCGATTCCCACTACTGAGAAGAAGACAAAAAAAGGAAAAAGGAAGGCCAAAGGAAAAGGCAAGGGAAGAAAGAAGAACCCATGCCTGGAGGAATACAAAGATTTCTGCATTCATGGAGCGTGTCAGCATCTGAAGGAGTTGAACACTCATTCTTGTGTGTGAGTTTCATGCAGTTTTTGTTCAACAAATTAAGCACATCTTTTGTTTTAGGCTCAACCTTTGCTTTTATTCATCTAGCAGACATTTGTGTGAGGAAAAAAAACCAAGCAGTTAATCATATAAAGGCCCCTAATATATCAGGAATATTACAATATACAGTTTGAATAGCAGATCAGAATAGCACAAAATTAGAGCAAAAAAAGTAAAACAGTTAGAGATAATAGAATTATTGCTTTTACAAAATAGGAGTTTAATCTAAATGAATTTATTTTGTCTCTTGATATGATTCTCCTATTGTGCACTTAAACTAATTTAGATCTTTTGACTTGTGTTTCTTACAGATGTAAAGCAGGATACTCAGGAGAGAGATGCCATATATTCACGCTACCAGTTATTAAGAAGGAACAGCGTTACAGCCGGACCACAGCTCTAGCGGTCATAGCGGTGGTCCTGTCCCTCATGTGTCTCGCAGTTATCGCTATTCTGCTGGCACTAAGGTAGGTTACCATGAATCAGCATTATATTATTCTTAATCATTAAACCATTGTTGTTTTACAAAATTCCTTAGATATTCAGAATGGTTTTCTTACAGGTACCACAAAAAAGATGACGCTGATGTAGAAAGTGAAGAAAAGGTCAAACTTGAAGTAACGTCAGTGCAGAAGTGATAAGGGAAGAAAGGTAAATAGTTCTCAATTAATGGCCAGGTTTTATTTGTTAAATATTCAAATTAATGTAAAATCATATTTTTTACTGTTTTACAGGAAGAAGAAACCCAAAAGGACATGTGACCCATGGATAGATAGCACTGAGGACTGAGGAGTAACCAGGGGCACAAATACTTTTCAAAAATTCGTGCCCCCGTTCAAATTGTCTTACAGTCATGGCGGCTGTCTACACTGGCATGAAGGATGTTTTGAACGCTGCTTCCATGTGCAGTACAATGTCCTTTTCAACCTATTCTCCTTGTGGAGAACATACAGAGAGGACTGAACCGGATGAATGTGTGGCAACTGTAATCAAGTTCCTTTTTTTTATTCGTTGCTTTATTTATTTATTCTAAAAAGGATATTTCTGGTTTCTCCCATCAGGTTAAATCTATAGTACTGTCGGAAACACCACAAAGCACTTGTAATTATTTATTTATAATGGTTATTTATTTTGATATGTAACAATTTTGTAAATGTGTTTTTATTGTGTAGATATTTATTATTGATAGATACAATCAAATACACTCAAAAAAAATGCTGGGTTAAATACAACCCAGCGCTGGGTAAAATATGGACAAACCCAGCGATTGGGTTGTTTTGACCCTGCAGTTGGGTTACTGCCCAGAAGGTTGGGTTAAACATTTAACACAACTGTTGGTTGAAAACAACCCAATAGCTGGGTTTGTCCATATTTTACCCAGTGCTGGGTTGTATTTAACCCAGCATTTTTTAGAGTGTAATGTTCTAATAGGACTGAAGTTGCATGACAGACTTTGCAATCACATATGGAAGACCCAGTAAAGTTTTAATAATATTATAGCTAAACTGTGACGTAAACAGATTTGCGGAGCTCTAAAAATGCAATCAATTAAATCATGTACTGTGGTGGGATGTCAGACGCAGGGCTTTGTAGGTCTTACTGAGAAAGTGTAGCTTAAATTAAGTGAAATTAAATGGAATATGTTTATCAAAGTATTTTAAGTGCTATGTGTATAGTATAAAATAACATGATTTTATTTACTAATTTTAAGCAATGATTACATTTACATTTAGTCATTTAGCTGACGCTTTTATCCAAAGCGACTTACAAATGAGGACAATGGAAGTCATCAAAATCAACAAAAGAGCAATGATATGCAAGTGCTATAACAAGTCTCCGCTTAATGCAGTACACGAAGCAAGTTTTTTTTTTTATTATATAATAAATAAAAAGAAAACATAGAATAGAAAAAGAATAAAGCAAGCTAGTGTTAGAGACCTTTTTGCTTTTGTTAATTGTATAATAAATAGATAGAATACAAAAAGATTAGAGAAGCTAGTGTTAGTTAGTTTTTTAAGAAAATAAGCAGTTAGTAAATGAATGACTTGAGTGCAAGTCTATAAATTATTTTTTTAATAAAGAATAGAATTAGAATAGAGAGTGCTAGAGTTAGAGGGTCAAATAAAGATGGAAGATATGTGTTTTTAGCCGATTCTTGAAGATGGCTAAGGACTCAGCTGCTCGGATTGAGTTGGGCAGGTCATTCCACCAGGAGGGAACATTTAATGATAATAATGATGATAATAATAATTTCAATGATAACCAAACATTTTCAACCAATGATATTACTGCTGTTTCACTTTAATAAACAATTGTGCAATAAACATTGTGACTTTCTAAGTGTGTGTGATCTTGTGTTCAGTGTTTATATTAGTAACTCTGGAAAGATGCAGGTCTGGTAGAATATTTGTCACTTTTTTTCTCGATTTAAGTGCAGTGAGTCGGGATATGTTGGTATATGTAAAGGCATGTTGTAAGGTTTAAACTACTGAAAGGTCACTGGGGTGAGTATGGATATAAAAATGTTATGTGGTGACATACATCTCATATACATTTGTATACATGTTGATAATTACAAAGGTTTTCTTGAGCAATGTCTCACTGAGGTGAAACATTTCAGATGTAGTGCAAAATTGGCTGTAAAAATAGAAAGGGCAGCACAAATTATATGCTTTTGAAGCATTTGTGGCATTGCCACTGTAACAGCATTACATATTTACACTTACATTAACATCACATTGAATAAATAAGTTTTACACACGTTTAATATCTTGTCACTTGTGTACTGTGCGATTCCTGTGCTGCCCTATTTTGAGACTGAGGCTGTCTATAAACATACCGTGCTGCCTATCTAGGGAGAATTTTTGAGAACCCTCTGTTTATTCGAAACTGAAAATGCTGTCTAGGAAGTACGCTCACTAGGGTTTGCAACGATCTTGCGCATGCGCAGTGACTCGTTTTACTCAGCATCATGGCGGCTCCCGTAGACCTCGAGTTGAAGAAGGTAAAAAGGGGTTTACAGATTTATTCATAGAAACTACACGGTTTTATTGCTTCGTCAGAATAAATTTAGCAAGTAAAGGGGGTTTTAAGCTCAGTTAGATTAGAATTATGGTATAAAACTGTAAAAGCAATGTGATATACCAACATGCAACCTCGGTGCATTAGAAACCTGTTCATTTTTATTTATAATATCACAATGTCAAACTATCACAGGCATTACACTTTTACTACTGTGAACCCTTTATAAATTAATATGTATACATACATAAAATGGTGTAGGAAGCTTACAGAATATATCTCTCATTTTGTTTAATTGTTGGTTATTTGACGTTAACTTTGTTGCTGGGTATAAGGAACTACGATATTTTTGATGCAATCTATGATTACCATTATAAACGTTTTGCAAAAATAGGAAGACTAGTATAAAGCTTCTGTCATTGCTGCACTTTAGTCCATATAGTTGAGTATGTAGTACCCTTCCTCAGGTTCCTTTATAATAACTTTCTCATTCACATCTAAAACAAACATGTGTTTAAAGGTATGAGAAGAGTTGATGATATTGCATTTAAAATCTCATTTAACTCAAACTGCAATCTACACATCTGTATGCCACAGGCCTTTGCAGAGCTGCAGGCTAAAATGATTGACACCCAGCAAAAGGTGAAGCTGGCTGACCTGCAGATCGAACAGCTGAGCCGCATGAAGAAGCACGCCAACCTCACACAAGCAGAGATCACGTCACTCCCTAACACCACCCGCATGTATGAGGGAGCGGGACGCATGTATGTACATTTTTGTTGGTGTAAAAGCTGCCCTGAATGCAAATTTTTTACTCTGTTCATTGTTTTGACCACCTTCTCACTTTTTTCCAGGTTCATTTTACAGTCAAAAGATGAGATCGCCAATCAGCTTTTGGAAAAGCAGAAGACGGCAGATGAGAAGATCAAAGAGCTTGAGGTAAGTTAGGAGTACAAAAACATGTCAGTTACACACGGTCATGCACCTCAAAGCTGTGTTAAGCAGGAATACTGATTTACATGTCTACATCTGGTATTAACATCCATCTGTTGAGATCCAATCACAAGTGTTCAGTGTTTAGTACAGGTATAAACAAAGTAAGTCGATGAACCCACATTTTAGAAGTGTTGTATGTGACACACGGCATTAGTGTAAATTAGGGCTGTGTATCACCAGCAATGTCACGATACGATACGTATCATGATACAGATACCACGATGCGATACATATCACGATATAGAGGCCACGATACGATACGTATCACAATACATGACTGCACTGAATTTCACCTCAGTAGAATTTAGAAAAACAGCTGTTTATTAAACACTGCATACTATAGTGCCATTTCTAACTATTGGCAGAGCAGGCAGCTGACCTCTGCATTATGAAGGGCCTCCATAACTGTACCACAGTACAATATAGGTAATGGCATATGTTTCATGTTTACATTGTGCACTCCCCACCAGGTACAATATTCTGATTGTTTGCATCTTGTTTTTAAGCCCATAAATAATAATGTACTTGTTCTAATAAATTTATATTGTCATGTACTCAATCTAATATATTTAAAAAATCATTTACATTGCTGGTAGGTTATCATTGCACAAATTAACACACTCTACAATAAATAAAAAAAAAATGAGAAGAGTTCTAAACGCGCTGTCTTCACTGTATCTAACCCACTCACGCTCAAGGCTGATTTATACTCGACGTGTCCGCAAGTTCGCTTTGACTGCGCGCAATGTCGTTTCGCGTGGCGGTGTGCACATTTTTTCGAACTTTCCACGCAGGTCCGCTTCCGAAGATGCACGAGTTCAAAGCAACTCTAGCCGAACGTGCACATCTGTGCCAGCATTTATGTGAAACAGAAGCAGTTTGATGTTAAGTTCAGTCACACACACAGATCACGTTGCGGCGCGAACTCAGACATTCAGGAACAAATTTTCTAGCGCTGCCCCGCAGTTTTATCAACTAAATAGCTTAATCGCTCGAGCTACATTATCTTTCTCAACAAGGAGCTGGTAGCATCATTGTTTCTAAAGGAATTAAAGCCACAGCTTTACTGTTAATAGAGAAACGCGGCAAAACGGTGGTAATTCATACATACACAGCCTCTCTCTCTTTCTCTCTCTCTCTCTCTCTCTCTCTCGGTGTGTGTCATAAATGAACACTTGATGAATTACACTTTTCTGAGAATAGAATATTGAAGTGGAGATCGCTAAAATGCAAGCTAACCAGTGTTTTCAGAAAGCAAGCGCGTTTATCCACAGTGGAGAGAGAGCGCGTGTGCACATGGTTGACAAAGATAAGTAGCACACTTAGCAGATATTTGCGTATTGCGCAAGTTTAAAGCTCTGTTTTGGGGTTTACGTCTCTTTATGTCAGGCAACCCAGTTGTGTTTCTACAACCCAGTTGTAGCCTATATATGCTCTATTCATTCTTTTTTAGAAACCTAGCACTTTTCTACTCAATTTTAAACATTGTAAAATTTTAAACAAATTAAGCGCGGTCCACTG
>NW_015505303.1:42596-91308 GCF_001515645.1 Sinocyclocheilus grahami
GCGCGTTTATCCACAGTGGAGAGAGAGCGCGTGTGCACATGGTTGACAAAGATAAGTAGCACACTTAGCAGATATTTCCGTATTGCGCAAGTTTAAAGCTCTGTTTTGGGGTTTACGTCTCTTTATGTCAGGCAACCCTGTTGTGTTTCTCTGCGGCCAGATTAAACCTTGTTGTAGCCTATATATGCTCTATTCATTCTTTTTTAGAAACCTAGCACTTTTCTACTCAATTTTAAACATTGTAAAATTTTAAACAAATTAAGCGCGGTCCACTGCTGCACACGTGCCACAATATCGATACAGGGCCAGCTGTATCGATACTCGTATCGTCAAATCTCTGTGACGTTACATCGTCGTATCGATATTTTGAACACAGCACTAGTGTAAATGCTAATATGTAATTAATTGCCTACTAATCTGTGAGTCATCCATTGATAAAACATCAACATTTAAAAAGGTTCTGTTTATGTATCATCTTGAAAAATATAATAGAATTCCATACATATACAGATTACACAGAACAACTTCAGTATGCCATATTCAGTGACACCGATAGTTCTCTTTGGGTAAAAGTTAAGAAATTAAATGTAGATCATATCTGAAATTCATTCAATGAATTTTGTTATTTATATTTGCAAATAACCGAGTCAGTGTTGTTATATTAGGCCCCCCCCCCCAAAGGTCAAGTTAATTTTATTTAATTGTATTTTCTATATAGCGCCAGATCACAACAGAGGTCATTTAAGGTAGGACTGCAAGATAAATCGCATTTAATTGTCATGCGCGTCTCGTCAATAAAGCCGGTTCTGTGATTAGTAGTAAATCTCCATCACATGCTTTCAGATGGAACGGCATTTAATACACAGAGCCGTAGTTCACTGACAAACTACGCAATATCACATTCATAATCGAATGGTGCGATTATGAACACGATATTGCGTAGCTTGTCAGCGGCTTTACTGACGAGATGTGCATGACAATCACATGCGATTTATCGTGCAGCCCTAATTTAAGGTTACCTTTCCTATTAGGAAACGGGTCTATAACTTGCTCTTTTATTAAACAAACTTAATAGTCTTATGTTATTTATCCTATGTACACAAAGGAATGTAATTTCTGTCTCTACATGGTCACGCGTTTACAATTCTCCTCTGCTCTTTGTGTTGCGCACGACGGAGTCCCACCCCGATGTGCGCGCGCACACAAAAAGCAGACAAAAATATCTGCGTTTTTTTAAAGCTGCCCACTTTGTGGATAATTGTCATAAAAACAAATGTTCCGATGTTTAGTTCAATGTACAGTTCAAATAATTGATCAGTTGTTATATTGACTGCTGTCATTAAAAGAAACACATGAACGCCATGATTCCTTTAAAGGGATAGTTCACCCAAAAATGAAAATTCTATCATTAATTACTCACTGTCATGTTGTTCCTCCGTTCCCCGTAAGACCTCCGTTCATCTTCGGAACACAAATTAAGATATTTTTGATGCATTCCAAGAGCTCTGACCATCCATAGACAGCAAGGATCCTACCACGATCAAGGTCCAGAAACGTAGCAAAGAGATCGTTAAAATCAATGCGACATCAGTGGTTTAACCATAACTTTATGAAGCTACGAGAATACTTTTTGTGTGCAAAAGAAAACAAAAATAACTTTATTAAACAATCCGTCTCCTCCGCTTCACCCTAGCACCATTTTGGAGAGTATCACATACGTAAATAACACGTGCAACGTATGTGCGCGGATACATTGTTTATGTTCAAATCAAAGCGTAAACAACATTAACAGCGTATCCGCGTATGGCACTGCTGACACGGAACAGCATACGTTTTTGTCAGAGAGCTCTAGGAATGCATCAAAAATATCTTAATTTGTGTTCCGATGATGAACGAAGGTCTTACAGGTTTGGTGAAATTAATGACAGAATTTTCTTTTTTGGGTGAACTATCCCATTAAGTGTTTGTGTCCATCTGACACCCCGCTGTGAACCTAGGCGAAACACTGCGAGTATTCCATTTTAATCAACTTGTTTGTGTTTAAAAACAGCAATGAGACAATTCAGATATAGCAAAAATTTAATTAGGATATATTGCAGAGTTTGTTTTCTCTTTTTATATATGTATATTATTATTAATAATATTATTTTACTATTTTGTACTTTTTATAACTGTTAAAAGTTTTTAAAGAAATTGATGCTTTGTGTAAAGACCAATTCTAGCAACACTATTAACTAGTTGCTTATTAGCATGCCTATTAATAACATATTGGCTGTTTATTAGTACTTATAAAGCACATATTCTTCATGACCATATCCCTGCATCCCTAATCCTACCCAATACCTAAACTTAACAACTACCTTACTAACTATCAATAAGCAGCAAATTAGGAGTTTATTGAGGCAAAAGTTATGTTCATGGTTTGTTAATAGTGAGAATTGGACCTAAAAATAAAGTGTGACTGATTTAGTATCAGATAATTGCAGTCATGTCAAGTCAAGTCAAGTCACCTTTATTTATATAGCGCTTTTAACAATACAGATTGTGACAAAGCAACTGAACAGCATTAATTAGGAAAATAGTGTCAATAATGCAAAATGACAATAGTAAACACTCATTTTTCAGTTAACATGTACATGCATTGAAATAGTGACATAGTTATATATGCACTCATGAAATGAAATTCCATCACAAGGGGTCACTTGGTGTAAGTGGTAATGCATTTAGGTTGACCACTTGTGATCAAATTATGGATGCATCGATCCGATACTCAGTATCGGTATAATTTTCTGCCGGATCGGGTATCGGTCAGACAAGACCGATCCAAATCCGATAATGTGAGTATTATTCTGTGTTATTGTTAAGCCCCACAAAAGGCACAAAAACCAAAAGTACTATAAAGTTTCCGTGCACTATATTTCAAGTGTTCTGAAGCTGTTCCATAGGTCAATGTGAGGTACAGATGAATATTTAAGTCCTTAAATTCAAGTTGACGTAAACTCTTCTCTCCGCTGCGTCTGTCTGTCATCCTCCATTCAGCATTCAAACTAAGTGTCCCGTTCGGTTACGACAGTCAAGACAATCAAACTCTCTCCAAGAGCTCAGTAACTGACATTTAAAACTGTCAAAAGAAAATGCTCAATAAACTATCGCACAGATTTAATACAGCTTGTTGAATTACTTTGTCATGATTCTATTACAAAGATGTTTGAACAATTAGAAAATTTATTTTTATTAATGACACTGGACCACATTTTTAATGCAAAAAAAAAACAAACCAAACTTTAAAAATTTTTTCCCATAACACATATTTTACTCAAAATGATTACAGCACTTCTTTCTTTAATGACAGCTTGCTCACTGTTAAGACAAACAGTTTTGCAAAATGGAAATATGTCTATGAATTTTAGTATATAATGTAAAATATACATAGAACATAATATAGAATATATTAGTGAAGCATAATTAACAAGCTGAAGAAAGCATCTCTCAGACATGAAACAGTACAAATACTTAGTACCTCGCATTACACTTTGCTCTGTGGTCATTGTTCAAATGCATATTACTACAGTTTAAGTATCCAGTCCGTAATGAAAATACGACACTGCTTGTGCTTGCAAAATTACCAACCAAATACAAAATTGACCGTATTTGGTGCTTAATGTGTGTTTATTTCAGATCCTCTGTGTAACACTAGCATAACTGCTATGCAGCACATGAAGCAGATCCTGAGCTTTGAGTTTGTAACCACATCAGTCGCCAAGTGAACAAAAGCATTCAGACAAAGTTCACATGCTTCTCACTGATGTCATTGTTAAAGACAGAGTGAAAAGGCAGCTGTTCAGGTGTTTACCTGAAATTCATGTGCGTGTGTGACCACCTGTAGCCTCATGGGAGGTCCTGCTTTCTGATCAGAGGCCTTCTGTGTCAAACAGCTAGATCAGTGCAGTTATTTTTAACTTGCATGACATGAGTGGGATGCAGCAGGCTTCGCCTGAATCTTCCCCATATTTGCATTTTCTTACTCAATATATGACCCCAGTCAGGTCCAACGTTTTAATGAAACAGTGCAGCCTGTCATTGAGGTGTCACAGCAAGAGACGTGCTTCTATTCATTATGCTTGAAAGATATTTTAAGACTATGCAAGTTTGGAAAATTTCATGAAGGATGAGAGGAAGTATTTATTTCCTTATGATGGGAATTTAAACCCATGTTCTAAAAATACTGTTAATTTTATACAATGCACAATGTTGGTTTAGAGATGCTTTAAGAATGATCCAGTTACTTATCAGTCTAAATAAACTTTTAACCAGTCCATGAATGTCTGGATTTCTGTAAAATTCACTCATCTTTCGGTATTATCCCACCTCATGTCAACAGTACATTGATCATATCTAAGCAGAATGTGAGATATCAGTGCAGACGAATTGTGTCACAGCCCCTTGACACACTGTAAACAAATAAAAAGCTGAGAAAACTTAAAAGGAAAAAGGAAAATTAGCTTGTGTTTTACTCACCCCCCAGGCATCCTAGGTGTATATGACTTTAATCTTTCAGACGAATCAAGTCAGAGTTATATAAAAAATTGCAGTTGAACAGTCTACAAGTCGTCAAATAAAAAATAAAAAAGCACGCGCATTCATAATAAAACGTGCCGCAGACGGCTCTGGGGGATGAATAAAGGCCCCCTGTAGCGAATTCATGTGTTTTTGTAAGAAAAATATCCATATTTCAAATGTAATAAACACTTTTCTCTCACTTCTGCTGACTGTCATACACTGAAGCAGTTCCGGCGGATGACGCACCATGTATGCGCAGCGTGATTATTGACGAATGCGGAGAGAGAACAAAACAAAACGCCGGTCACGAATTAGAAGTGCAAACCAAGGATTTGCAAAGAAAAATGTCGTAGGATTTCGATATAAACCAAGAAGTCACTGGTTTTCCTTTGCTAAAGTATATGGAAACTTTGCTTCCTTTGCTCCTATAATAAACAAACTCGCGAGACTAGCATACCTCAGAGACACGCGCGCTGCGCATACGTGCTGCGTCATCCGCTGGAACTGCTTCAGTGTATGGATATTTTTCTTTAAAAAACACATGGATTCGCCACAGGGGGCCTTTATTCATCCCCCGGAGCCGTCTGCGGCATGTTTTATTATGAATGCGCGAGCGTTATTTGACGACTTGTGGACTGTTCAACCGCAACACCCGCTGACTGCAAGGATAAAGCTTGGAATAGCCAGGACAATTTTTTATATAACTCCGACTGGATTCATCTGAAAGAAGAAAGTCATATACACCTAGGATGCTTCGAGGGTAAGTAAAACACAAGCTAATTTAAATTTTTGGGCGAACTAACCCTTTAAAAGTTTAAGGCAACCAGCTTCAGCAGATCTTTGAGTTTTCTCAACTTATTGTTTTCAGTGTATACAACAAAAAGTTGAGAAAACCAAAAAATCTGGATATTTTTCTTTAAAAAACACATGGATTCGCCACAGGGGCCTTTATTCATCCCCCGGAGCCGTCTGCGGCATGTTTTATTATGAATGCGCGAGCTTTATTTGACGACTTGTGGACTGTTCAACCGCAACACCCGCTGACTGCAAGGATAAAGCTTGGAATAGCCAGGACAATTTTTTATATAACTCCGACTGGATTCATCTGAAAGAAGAAAGTCATATACACCTAGGATGCTTCGAGGGTAAGTAAAACACAAGCTAATTTAAATTTTTGGGCGAACTAACCCTTTAAAAGTTTAAGGCAACCAGCTTCAGCAGATCTTTGAGTTTTCTCAACTTATTGTTTTCAGTGTATACAACAAAAAGTTGAGAAAACCAAAAAATCTGCTGAAGCTGGTTCCCTTAAACTTTTAAGTTTTCTCAACTTTTTTTATTTTTTGAGTGTATAAAGCAATGAAGGGGTGGCCTGTGATGCAGTGAGACGTTTAGTAGATGAGGTACAGTAGTCTAGCTCATTTTTCATCTGTCTGGGTCTGATGTGTCTGCAGAATCATTGCTTCTTCTCTCTCCAGCTCTGAGTCTGTGTTGAAAATGTAGATCAAAACACTTTTTGATCAAGTCTTGACCTTGTGCAAGTATTTACCCTTTGGCTATAAACATCAAGTATAGAGTATAGACACTAAATCCTTCCTTTCTTTCTTTCTTTCTTTCTTTCTTTCTTATATACAGTACTTGACTTAATAATTCTTTTTTTATAGTAGAGATGGGCGTTTCTAATTGATTTTGGAGTTTTAAATAATAATTATTGTTTTAAATTACAATTAAATTAAATGAAGATTTAATAACTATTTACAAATATATACATTACCATTTAAATGTTTGGGGTCAGTCAGATTTTATTTAAAGAAATTAATACTTGTAAAGTATTAAATTCAGCAAGGATGCATTCATTTAATCAAAAGTGATAGTAAAGACTTTTGTTACAAAAGATTTTTATTTCAGTCTGTTTTTTTTTTTATTTCTATTCATCTAAGAATTCTTTTTAAAAAAGTGTCATGACTTTCACAAAAAAATGAAGGCATGATTATTAAATATTAAGCAGTCAATCAGACTGGAGTTATGGCTTTCAGAAATTCAGATTACTGTATACTTGATCAAAACCTTAAATCCTTAATAGGTAATCTATAAACTTTAGCTACATCCGCACTACTGCATTTGGTATTGATACTGCATACTTCTCTGTTCTTTTTGTATTCTATTTATTTCTTTTCTTTGTATTTATTATACAATTAACAAAAGCAAAAAAGGCCTCTAACACTAGCTTGCTCTATTCGTTTTCTGTTCTATCTGTTTTCTTTTTATTTATTATATAATAAAAAAAAACCTTGCTACGTGTACTGTATTAAGCTAACTGAGACTTGTTATAGCACTTGCATATTATTGCTCTTTGGTTGATTTTGATTGCTTCCATTGTCTTCATTTGTAAGTCACTTTAGATAAAAGCGTCTGCCAAATGACTAAATGTAAATGTAATGTATGTAAATTTGAGGAAGAACTTTTCAACTGTTAATTGCGACATGCTGCTTTTGCCATATAGTATGCTAGGGAAGCAGGCATATTTGGACATGGGGTTTTTCACATTTTTATCATTTCATGTTATTAATCAAGCAATAATTGCAATTTAGTCTATTAGCCTGTTCAAAAATATTCTTTGCTTTGAGTGGCACTGCACATGTATGATGTCAGAGTGATGTGGGTAATGCATTTCCTTGTTTATCCAAGATGTAAAGTTAAATCGGTTTACATAATTTGAATAATGTATTTACTAACTAATCAATTACTCATCTACTTCCCAACTTTGCATATGCGCATCCGTTGCTTCACTTAAAGCTATTTACATTGTTTGCAGGAACTGTACATTTAAAAGGCAAAAGAGCTGAGGGAAGTGCACCTGAAGTGTGCATGAGGGCTGTATGATCATGGGCGTTCACTCATATGCAGTATTTCTGAGCTGTGTGTGTGTGTGTTCTGGCCCAGACTGTGTGTTCTGCGTCGTGTCTGGGCCTGTCTGTCTTTGGCTGCGGTGCGCTGGGCAGTTTGGGTGTAATTCCAGGCTCGGCTGCGACATCATCCTGAGTAAATGCAGGGCTGGCGACATCTGGAACGAGGCCCAGGGCTTCCCTGGTGGTGCAGCCCAACCCCATCATAAGAAGTGCCTCGGCAAACCCGATGACACCTTGTTTCATTGCACTGTGACCGTCACATATCCCATAGTGACCAGGGTCCGGATTCTAACAGCATTCCTAGAAATTTATTCTTAAAAGCTATTTTCTTCTTATTTTCTAACTTAAAAATAAATGTAAGAATATTTTGTATATTTTTAAATAATGTTCTTATCTTTTTCTTCATAAGATTGTTCTTAGGACAGAACTTCCTAAAAATATTGAAAAATTCTTTAAAAATAATTGAAAATGACCTCTTAGAGTTAAAGTGTCTTAAAGTAGGGATGCACCGATACCACTTTTTCCAGTACTCGCCCGATACCGATACTTTTATTTTTGGTACTTGCCGATACTGAGTACCGATACTGATATTTTTATTGCATTTGTCAATTTTTTTAAATATTGGGTACAGAAACCAAAAGAGTATGTATAATGTTAGTTGGTTAACTTCATTTATCAAATAGATACAGTCAAACCAAAATTTATTCAGACACCTTCAACATTTCTCACATTATCACAGTTTATTCGCTATAGTTTAGAAAATGGTAATAAAATATGACAAGAACTCGGAGTTAAACTGTGTCAGAACAAATTCAGCTTGATAATGTTAGATAACTTTGATAGAAAGTTATGTAATGGATTACAATCAACCAAAAATTATTCAGACAGCTGTTAGTATGACAGTATTTACACAACTATCAATACTTAGTCGGGCAACCCTTAGCCTTAATGACAACCTGTAGTCTCCTGGGCATGCTGTCACCCAGCTTCATGCAAACCTGAACTTCAAATATTTTTCCCCAGACTCGGTCTGAATAATTTTTGGTCCCAAATTTGTATCAGTTTTACTGGTAGTCCGCATTAACACTTCTCATTTAGTTTCAATGGGTGACGTCATGCGTCGCACCACTGGTGTTGCTTGTGGCAGAAGTTGAAAAACGTTTTAAGTGTCAATGCAGGTGTCGGCCAATCAGATCGCTTTAAGCTAATATCGTAGTGCAATTGCGTTCATGCAACACCAGAAAAGTAATGTGATTGGCTGTTGGTACTATGACAATCTCGTCAGCACCAAATTTCAGAAACGCACTCCGTCAAGCATCGACTCCGACGCCCCGTGTGAATGTACCATAACACTAGCCACATGTAATGCATATCAAATCAGTAAATTATCATTTACTCACCCTCGTGTTGTTCTAAACCCATAAGACTTAACGAATTAAACCTGAGAAGCTTCTGTCCCGCCATTAAAAGTCCAGGCAACTAAAACACTCAATAGATCATAAAGGCACAGAAAAATTTATCTATATGAACCAAGTCGTTTATATGAATCTATATGAATCCAAATCTTGTAAAGAGACACAATTGCTTATATTTAATTTACTCTTTAATTTACATAAACAATGATTGACACGTATACATAAAGCGAATCACACGTGGTAAATACAGAAGCTTGTGTGCACCACGTTCTAGAACAACGTTTGAGCTTCTGTGTTTTCCAGATTATCTTTAAAAAATTTATTCTTTTAAGAAGATTTTTGTGAATGCTGCCTCAGACGCACATTTTCTGATTGTCCAAACGTCATTATCAATTGTTTTAAGGCCAATTCACACTGCGTTGGTAGCCGACCGAATACAGTACGTCACTTTTCAGACATTCCAAGACCCGGCAAATGCCGATTTAACATGTTCAGTTGGTGAAAACAAGCGCCAACCAATGCCAACAGATGCCAAGAGGGGTAACTCACTGATCAAACAAAACCAGATGAAAGTGTTTGTTGGCGTCTGTCGGTGCAGTGTGAATTGGCTTTTAAGGGCACCGATATAATGATGGTGATTGTTAGCGTTTGAAAGACAACCCCTGAGTCACACAAATTTTTCAGAAGCCTCCTTGCTTTTTTAACGCCTGTGTACAGTCAAACCGCATAGCTGCCATTTTCCGCCTAGTACATACTTGGACCGCATTTAGACCACAGGGAGCGAATGAACTCGTGGCTCCTTTGGCCTCCGTATTCGAACAGCCCAGACGCAAAGCAATACGTTACGAGGTAACACGATGTCGTCAGCATCTGAGCGGCGTCTTGGCCTACTCACCACCCTCGTGATCCACATACATGATTGATGACTCCTGGGGTGACAATAACCCCACTGCTGGTTCCGTTATGAGCTCATAATTGGCCCGCGATGCAGGTGGGCTGCGTGCCCGCAGCGGGGGGAGGGTCTGTTGGGAAGCATGTGAGAACCTGTTGACAGGGCTGTTATGGATCTGTCAGCCCCATTCCCTGAGTCTCACTGGGGTATTGTTTGCTGCATTTGCAGTGAAAGATGGGAGAAGCTTGTTATTAATACTCCAAAGGCAGCGGGAGGGAGATGCTGCAGATTTAGTTGCATGGCTTAGGTGTCAGTGCATGGGACAAATGTCCTTACATGGCACTTTCATGCCCACATCTTCTTTGAGACGCGTGATGGGTCTCCTCACACCCGCTGTGCTGCCTCTCATTTGACTTTGTACCCTTGACCTTGGCAGTGGCACAGAATTATACTTTATTTTTAAGAAAGCCTATCAAATTTGGCAGGTAGGTTTTTTTTAGTGCATGCTCAAAGAATTTGGAAGAGAAAATATTGGACAGTATGAAAATAAAACAAATATGAGATGAAATAATTGTGTGTAATACATCTCTTCAGTCCAAAATTTGGACTGGCCCCACCACAAAAGAAAGATTGATTTTTAAAATCAAAATTAAAATGTTTTTTAAATGTAATATTAGGATTTTGTTTGTTTGTCTGTCTATCAAAAATATACCACCGTTCAGATGTTTGTGGTTGGTAAGATCTTTTAATGTTTTTGAAAGAAGAGTCCTATACTCGCCATGGCTGCATTTATTTGATCAAAAATATATGAGATTTTACTACAATTTAAAATAACTTTTATATTTTAACATTTAATTTATTCCTGTGATGGCAAATCTGAATTTTCAGCAGCAATTACTCCAGTCACATGTTCCTTCATAAATCATTTCTTGTTGAAACAGTGATGTATTTTTTCAGTGTTCTTGATGAATACAAAGTTTACAAGAACAGCATTTATTTGAAATTTATCAAGCCTTTACTGTCACTTTTGATCAACTTACTGCATCCTTGCTAAATAAATTTATTAATTTCTTTCAAAGAAAATAAATTAATTAATTAATTACACGGACATAATGTAAATAGACTGTCATGTGTTTATGAAAACTGATTGATTTGTAGTTTTTAAGACATTGTTATTGATGCTTATTGATGCATTTTTGCAGTTTCGACAAAACCTCATCCATGTTAGCCAGCTAGATTAACTAACATTATATAACACTGGGTCAACTGACCCGAAACTCTCAATGGCAATATATTGGGGGGTTTGGTTGCTTGTTGATAGCGTGAGGTTATTGATGCTTGTAACCTGGAAACTGTGTAAACATAAAATGAAGTGTGAATTTATATTGGACTATAAAAACCCAAACGCAGAGAGGGGACTTTGCCTTGTCATTTGCCATGTCCACCACACTGTCGCCACTGAAATTCATGGATTCCTCACCCCTCCATTTTTCTGTAGGTGTTCCTGTAATTATCATAACAACAAAACATCAAAACTACAGTTTATCTTTGCTGCATTCAAAGCCAATGCACCAGATACAGCTAAAGTTCCTGTTTCAGTGGCACTCCTAAGCCGGCAACAACAAAGGGCTCTTTTACGGCGGTGTCTGCGCAGACTATCTGCCCTGTCATCTGTGCTCTGACAGAAGTCACTATGGGCGGCCCTCACTCCCATGAGAGGATCCATTCAGGCCACAACAATGAAGGCTTCTGGAGCTTGATTCAGAGCGAACCGCAGAAGAGAGAGCCACAAGACCTCTCTTTGTGCCTTCTTCCGCATTGTTCTGGGAAGGTCAGTCTTCTGAGGTATCATTATCCGCATGGAAAATAGTGTTTCCATAACACAACGTGTTTGGGCAAAGGGGAATCCCCCATTACCGCTTGGCTCATATCTTTGATGATAACCGGTTTAGTCCTGAATTTGGTGCATTGATTGATCTTGTATGCTTGTGTTATTTTGAGTGACCATTTAGGGTTTAATTAATTTATTTTTTTGTTTTTAATTCTTTTAATATTCCATTGTTAATGTTGAGATTATTTTAAGTGCTACAACTGAATTCAGAAATCAAGTTTTGCCTGTGTATGCTGTAAAATTGCACTGTAAAAATTATCCTGGTAAATTTACAGATGCCAGAATAATTATGTAAAAATACAGTAAACATCTACGCATATTTACAGAACAACCTGTAATTTACAAAAGAATTTTAGAATTCTCTACCAGAACACACTTCTACTAAATTTTTTTTAAATATACTGAAAATCACAAATAATAACAGAAATGGAAAAGAGAAAGACACATGAAGAATCAAAGTACGTCATAAGTATCTTTTCTGAGGTAAATACTAATATAAAGAACATGCACAGTGTCATATACACAAATACAAAACACTAAAATTATGCATAAAAACTTGAATATAAGTTGTAAAATAAAACCCTAACATAGCGTAAGAAACATACAAACTGTAAGACACACAAATATTAAAAAAACAAAAACCGTGTGAAGTGTCACAGGGAGTTTTGGAAATGTCAGTTGACAGGTTTTCAGTGTAAATGATAATATGCATTGTTTTTTCCCCATAAATTCTACATTTAAAAGTATTTTACTCTCAAATGTTACCTGTATATAGTGAGAGAACTTACCATTAAACAAAAGTTTATACTGTTGCATTTTTACAGTCTTTCACAGTTAAAATTACAATAATTTTTGGTTGTCAGAAATTCACTGCAAAAAATACGGAGACAGTGTTACAGGTATTATGTGGTGGTATGATGCATGTATTTTACATCTTATATATATATATATATAACTTATATTATATTGATACAACAGTATATTTCATGATATCATATTAATAAAAAAGTTATATATTTATATACCATTATGTAATCTCCTTAAACTACTAAAATCTTCTTTGTGCCTAAAAATGTACTGATAATGACCATAATAATACAGATGCAAACAGATTTGGCCTGTCCATAACACATGATCAGTACTCATGTATAAACATACACAGCGACATACCCACAAAGACAAAACACCATCTAGGCAATACACAAATAATGCAATAAACATTAACTAAATAACAAATTAGAAATAAAGAATTAAAAATAAAGAAATTTAACACAAAACACCCTAATGTACATTATTAATAAAAAAATAAATAAAAACATAAATTAGTTTTTTCACAATTTTTTTTTTTGAAAATTGGATTTAAAACCATTTAAAAGTGTGTTACCAGTAAGTTACCAAAATATGTTGTGGTAACTTACTGGTAACCACAAAGCAAATTTGTGCAGTATTGTTTTTACTTTTTTTAACAGAATTATCAATAAATGGTTCTATTTCATAGACGAGAGCTCAGTGGAGATGTCCAAAACGGAGAAAGACACACACATACAATATACCAAGCAGGACATTCATGGAGTCAAAAGATTGATTGTTTTACACACGGCTCTGTCGAGCTGTGTAGGAGGCAAACAGCGCTTAGTTAGGATCGTTTCTGTTCCTGCACTTAACAGCTAGTTTCAGCTTGCCTAAACACGGATATAATAGTAGTCAACACAAACAGTCTTCTGCTGAATTTTCCATGTGTATCTGAAGCTTCTTTTCTTTTGCATATGATTCATAGGGCATACAGGGAAGAGGATTCCCCTTCATTTGTTCAGCTCACGCTCCAGTGCTCTTTTTATAGCAGACCTGCCCCACCCAAAACACAAACAAGATAAATCGGTAAATAAACTACTGGAATAAATGTTTATCTTCAGTGCAGCAGCTGACTCTTAACAGTGAGTTCAGTCCATGAAGGATTCGTCAGGCTGATTCAAACCAATAGTCTTTTTGAATGATTTATTAAAAGAAACAACTCATTTGCTCAGGAATCGGACTGAACAGGCCATGCTTTGTGTTTTCACGTGTAACAAACATATTGGGCTGCACAACTGTTTTCAACATTGATAATAATGAGAAATGTTTTGAGCACGAACTCCGCATAATGATTTCTGAAGGATCATTTGACAGTAAAGTCTGGAGGAATGACTGCTGAAATTTCAGCGTTCCAATCACAAAGATAAATTGCATTTTTAAATATCTTCAAATATAAAAACTGTTATTTTTAATTTGTAATATTTCACAATATTACAGTTTTTATTATATATTTGATCAATAAATATGGCCTAGTTGAGCATAAAAGGCTTCTTTCACCCCAAACATTTGAATGTTAGTAGTTAACAGTGTCTTTTTGATGCCACCCATCCAACTCTGTCAGATTGATGGAGAGGGTAATGCAACATTCTGTGCACCCCTGTTGGACATTGTTTTCCCTCCTGTGTAATTTTCTGCCCTCTGAAATATTTTTATGACCTTTTCTCTGCCTTTCCAAGCACTGTGACCTATAAATACCATTTTTTTCTGTGGGGAGGTATGGGCAAGCTGATATCAATTGTTGTTGTATCTCTTATCATGCTTGCTCAGAGAAAATATCCCTCCTCCTTATGCCATGCAGACTTATCACAAAACAGGCTTGTTGATAACCTGTATCATCTGCATCTACAAACGCACATACAAAAATCCAAAAATACACAAGCAGCTTTGTACGTAAACAGGCCGGACGTGGTTCCAAAAATAAACCTTCTCTTCAATGAACAAATGGCTCTTGCTTTTTATAGGACAGAGTTCGGATATTCGTCTCATTCTTATTTGTGACACATTTGGCATAGTTGAATGGAAAATATGTTTGCATGAATAAAAGCGCAACCAAATACCTCTCTTTTCATGCAATAACATGTGCCTGTTACTAGGAAAACAAGACAGTGCAATCAAAACCCAGTGAACAAGGAATTTGCTCTTTTTTTTATGCTAAGCCACCAAAAGTATAAACGGTCAATTACTCACCCTCATGTTGTTCCAAATCTGTAATTTACGGTGGCCGAGAGAGCTCAACGCGCTGCAACTTCAGAAAACACATGCAAATAGAAAAAGCACCAGCAAATTAAGAAAACATCTTCATCAGTTTGACAGCACATGTGCTGCAAATACTCGCAACATAATCAAATACAAAAACACGCTGCAAATACTCACAAGACAAACAAATAAAGAAACGCGCCACAAATACTCACAACACAACAAAATAAAGAAACATGCTGCAAATGCTCACAACACAGCCAAATACAGAAACGCAAGTACAGACCACAATGGGAGGACCCCAACAAAACGAAAATTAACCATGTTTTTTTTTTTTGTATTGATAACTACAGTTGTACAAATACCATGGTTAAACTATGGTTAGTGTAGTAAATCCATGGTTAATTTGTGGTTACCATGGTTTAACTATAGTAACCATTTTTTGTTTTTATTTTTTACATAATAAATGTATTTATTAATTAATTAAGTTTAATATTAAAACCATATGGATAATTTTTGTAAGGGAAGTTATAAGTTAGCCAGCTTACATGCTTTCACAGTTACAGTAATTGTGTATTTCATCAGCTTATTTAGGCTAATAATTTCCCCCCCAAAAAAAGAAGCAGCAAAGGAAGCATATGATCAGGATGTTAAAATAAACAAAAATCTCACCTTTCAGAGCAAACATTGATAAATATGTCCCAGCCATGTTCGTCACTTTGCAGTTCCCTTAAACATTTCTGATGTGGTCTGTGCCTATGTACAGCGCGTTTCTTTATTTGAAGTAATTGTGTATTTCATCAGCTTATTTAGGCTAATAATTTCCCCCCCAAAAAAAGAAGCAGCAAAGGAAGCATATGATCAGGATGTTAAAATAAACAAAAATCTCACCTTTCAGAGCAAACATTGATAAATATGTCCCAGCCATGTTCGTCACTTTGCAGTTCCCTTAAACATTTCTGATGTGGTCTGTGCCTATGTACAGCGCGTTTCTTTATTTGATTGTGTTGTGAGCATTTGCCGCGTGTTTCTTTGTTTGATTGTGTTGTGAGCATTTGCCGCGTGTTTCTTTGTTTGATTGTGTTGTGAGCATTTGCCGCGTGTTTCTTTGTTTGATTGTGTTGTGAGCATTTGCCGCGTGTTTCTTTGTTTGATTGTGTTGTGAGCATTTGCCGCGTGTTTCTTTGTTTGATTGTGTTGTGAGCATTTGCCGCGTGTTTCTTTGTTTGATTGTGTTGTGAGCATTTGCCGCGTGTTTGTTTATTTGGTTGTTTGTTCATTTGCAGCGCGTTTCTGTATTTGCAGTGTGTTTCTTTATTTGGTTGTGTTGTGAGCATTTGCAGCACGTGTGTTGTCAAATTGATGAAGATATTTTCTTAATTTGCAGGTGTTTTTTCTATTTGCAGCGCGTTGAGCTCTCTCGGCCACCGTAGTAATTCATCTTTTTAAATGAAACTTTCAGGATTTCTGTCCCTCCATTGAAAATCCATTCCTCCAAAACCACTTCAAAAAGGGGATTGTAAAAATGTTCCATATGAATTGCCCAGTTTAATCGACAAATTTAAAACACAATTACTTCATTTCAAGGGCCAAAAAGGTCTGTATTAACAATACCATGCCAATTTAGGAAGCATCTCACACTGAAGTCATTTTCAAACCAAGCAACTTTCTGTTGGTCAATGTGAATCCACATTGCAAAATCTGTGTGGAGAATTCATTCATCCTCGCATGCAATTCGTGATTGCGTGTATATTGAAATTACTGGATTACACCCATAAAAATTGGCCAAACAACAGCAAATGTAACCATACCTTAACACTAAAAATGGGTCATCAACCATACCTACAAAAGTAACTTTTTTTTTTTAAAGATTTATTTTGGTATTTTGCCTTTATTAAGATAGGACAGTGTAGAGTATACAGGAAGTGAGAGGGTGGTGGGATCGGGAAAGATCCTCGAGCCGGGATTCGAACTCAAGACACCCACAATGCAACGCTGTTATATGTACAAGTAACTTTTCTAAAAATCTTAATACGAACGTAAAAAGAATATAACTTAGTTCTATGAAAGTACTAAACTACAAAAGTTAGTTTACATGTTATGTTGCAGTCACATTTACCATTGTTTGGTGAGTTTTTACAGGTGAATTCCTTCCATTTCAATAGGAATCAACAGCATTGGGAATTTCGTGTGTGGATGAAAGCTTTTGCATTGAGTTAAGTGGGTCATGCAGAATCACATTGACCAAAAATTATCTGCTTGGTGTGACTTTTGTGTGAGCTGTGTTTCATACATCGCTACGCTACTGACAAATAAACTGACCTTTTCACAGGCAAAACACAGAAGTCACTTTCAAACCAAGCAGCTTTGCATTGGTTAACTCAGCGAATCCACGTATCCAGATAGAACCAGTTGCAAAATCTGTGTGGAGAGAGCTTTCATTCTCACACAAAATTCAAGATCACGTGGAATCCTTTTGAAATGACTGGATTTCTAAAATTCACCAAACATTAGTAAATGTAACTGCACCTAAAAACCTACTTTTACAATCTCTTGTAAAAAAACTTATTGAACTGTCCAATTGTTGATGGAACGAACTGTCCATGACAGGACCGAAATCTCTCGAATAATCTCATTAGAAACATCTTCATTTAGTCTTACAGGTTTGGAACACCATAAGGATGAGTAATTGATACTAGTGTTGGGCGATATACTCAATTTTCATATCGACCTATCGTCAGCCTGTGAGATCGCCGATACACGATATTATCGTGATAATTTATTGAATTATTTATTCACTTAGTTTCATTGCTGGAAAGTCAACCGGCTCCAGCGTAAGGCTAAAAACAGCCTTTTTAATGTGACTGAATTTGTATTTAACATGATAACAATTCAATAGAAATATTGGAAGTTACTAATTAGAATGCTTATATTTCCTCAGTTATTCAAAAGCAGCTACAGAAAACGAGCAAAGAACATTTACATTACCAAAGAACATCATCACAAGCTCAGTCTAGCGTGAGTTTATGCACTTTAAAATACACTCCCGTTAAAATCAGTGAAGCTATCTACACTGTATGATGAACAAATCTCTTATACTTACATCGCATGTATTAGTATTACTAATCTGATAATAATAATAATTCTAATAATAATAATCGTCTTGCTATCGTCAGTGGCATTAGCCACAGGCGATATCTCTGACTATCGTCGATACACGATACTATCGTCTATCGGCACAACCCTAATTGATGCAGAATTTTAGTTTTTGGGTGAACTTTCACTTTAAAGTTATCATCATATCTTGGGTTTTGAGAATCTAGAGATGTTAAGCTAGTCGTGTGTGACCGAGGGGGGATGGAGGAAGGGTGGGGTTCTCAGTGAGCAGTGAGCTAATGTGCAGTAATGCTTGGTTACAAATGTAAACACATGCCTATACTTTAATCATTACAGAGATGTTGGCCCACAAGCCACATGTTTCGACCTACAACCACATAGAAGCACAATCCAGCACACTTTTGTGAAATTGTGGTGTAAGGTATAAAAAAACCTTTGCGCTGGATCAAGAATAATAAATGGCAGTATCTCGCCCACTAACCAGGTGTCAGGCTGATTACACATCCTGGCACGTAACAATCCATTTACACTTTCTCTAGCATGCAGCACCTTTGCTTTAACAGTCAGAAATGATCTGACTGAAAAAGGAAAGGTTTTTCATATTTAGACACTCCGAAACCTTTAACCTTATTCAACCCGAGCAATCAAAGTTTAATTCTTGTTAAGACGTCTTTGAATACAATCCAAAAAAAGATAATCTTATCTTATCACAAAGAATTTTAACAGCTCTGTCACGAAGTTTGGGGAGTAAAAGGGTGTGTTCAGACAGAAAAAGCCTTCTGATGTTTCCGAACTTGAAGTTATAACCGACCTGTTTTTGTCTTTTCCCTTTGTTTTCTCCACAGCAAAAGAAGACGTACCTGGAGCGCAGTGTTAAAGATGCAGAGGACAACATCAGAGAGATGCTGATGTCCAGGAGGGCCCAGTAAAACGCACTCACACCCACCCATCCACACACACACACAAATACCTTCTCCATCACCTTTGTACACCGTGCCCTTAGTTTGAACATGCTGTTGCATGTATTCGAGAATACTCGTGACCGCCGAGCTAGTGGGAGTCATTTGCCAGCTGAACACAGGAAGTTTATTTAGGTTAATAGTTAAAAATGAATGTGCTGTTGACCGTCTGTCTAATACTGATTTGTGTGATCTCTGACACCTGAGTATTCTGTAAGGCTTTTTAAGTTATTGAGTTTGTTCAACTGTTCTTTTTTTCTATGGTTTTGTAATCATACAAAACATTTTTTATGTAAGCAGGTGTTAACATGGTAATAAAGGTGACCGTTTAAAGACAAATCTGTGTTTATGTGTGTCATCGCAGACGGTAATTTAGATATGATCTGAATGATTTGGTACTTCATTGCTGTGTGTTTTGGGGATTGCTGTTTGTGCCTCTACGTCACTGGTTTCCTGTCAGTCCCTCTGGGCATCCTCTTTCCCCCCTCGTCACGTCTCTGTGTCTCCTTTCTTGTGTTCTTCTGATCCTAGGCTGGTCTCCGAGAGAAATTTGTTGCATAAGCCTGGGAAAATTTGTCTTTCGGGCAACAGCCTTGAAACTGGAAAAGATAATTTCCCCAGACTTCTGCTTAAATCTTCTCCAGACAGCCTTTCCTGTGTCTTTCCTGTGTGCCGGCCTGTGTCTCATTCATTCATGATGCAGATGTGTGTCTGCTTGATATCTTACTTCCTCAGAAGACAATGAATTGCATAAATAAAGGAATAGAGAATGTTTCTAAATGTGAAGATTTGTAATTGATGAGGTCATTGTTATGCCACCCAATGAAATTTTAGTTTTGGATCAGTGTTTGGACCTAATGTTTACATGGCGCTCTTGACTACTACATTTTGATCAGTCAGTCGCAGCATTCTGCTGAAAAATATGTATATATTAAAGGTGGGGTATGTATTTTTTCAAAAATGCTTAAGAAAACTGAGTCGGGCCGAGTACCAAAGCAATTTTGTTTGTTTTGGTGATTTGAAATATCAACATTGGCTTCCAGAAATCACTTACCCCACCTTTAAGTGTTGTATATTATGTATATTTAGTGCATTTATGTGCAGTTTGTCTTCAGTCAGACTAACGCAATAGTTTGTCTTTTATTAGTGCTATTTTAGTATTATTTATATACAATTGTAGTTTCTATTAGTATTTTCAATTACCTTTTTAGATTTTCAGTTTTGTTTAGTAATTTTATGTGCTTTTTTAATTTTTTTAATTTTTATTATTATAATTTTTTAATATAAATATCTCTATATTACCTTCCTTAAGAGTCTCGCACATTCACAGAAAACGCTTACTTCCGTTGAAGAATGAGGTGGATGCCTTTCATTTTTCTTTCAGTTTGAATAATATTACTACCTAAACTTCAAACTTATTTAATTAGTTGCCAATGAAATATTTTTCATTTTCAAGTTTAATGTTTTCATCTAATGTTTATAGTTAATTTTCTTTTCATTTTCTTTCAGCTCAATTTTAATCACCAAATCGATTTTAATAGTATAGCTGTCATTAACCATATCAACATGTTATGTTTAAAATCTCATGTAAACGTTTTAGCTGGACTGAAATCAAACCATTTTGTGAAGGCCTTTGTGAAAGTCTTGTAGGCTATTTAATCCTTGAAATATTTGATATTTTGCAAAAAAAAACCTTTGTAGTTTTATTATAACTATGGTACTTATAAATACCAATACGTTTTTAGTTTAATTTATTATTACATAGTTCTGTGTGGAGTAGGCCTAATCGGTCACTAATGCAACCAATTTCTTAGACAAGTTACTCAGAATATATCTCTATTTATCTCAGAAAAATATTAATTTCCATTTATAGATTTATCAGGTAAGTATCTGTGTTGTAGGCTAAGTGGATAATGTACACTGGGTCATTATTACAAAGATCCTGGCCACCCTGTCTGGTTTTACTGGCAAAATATTAGATGCAGATCAACTAGGCCTATATCAGCTCTAATTCACAGGTTCACACAGATGAAGAGCCATTGATTCAGTAGTTGGTGTGTCGCGCTCTCTACTGGCCACAGAAGGGAATAGAAAATTCCACAGATCTGTCTCACTTGGGTGTGAACCATGTGAAATCACGTGTTCTTTATTGCAATGTGGGTGCGTCCAAGAGTACAAGTGGAAAGTCTGCACCTAAGGTTTGTAGTACTGCTAGCTATTAGCTATGGATCTACTGAGGTCCATCTACCGGACACACCGGGGACTGCAGGAGGGGTTATCTTGCCTAATTTTGATGCTCTTTAACAGCTATAACAATGCAGTTCACATTTTTTTTGCTATAGACCACACACTTCTAAAGAATGTTTTTAGTTTTTAAGGGCCCTGTGGTTCACATCCAAATGAGACGCCCCATTGCTTCATGAACACAGCTCCTGTTGTGTTCACACTGTCGGCCTTTTGATGAGCACAGACAGGGGGAGTAAAGTCCAGGACCAAGGGCAGATTATTAACCTGTCTAATCTGGTCCCCTTCTGTCTCTCGCTCTGCCATAAATCCAGCGCTCTGCGTCCAGCCGGGTCTCGGGTCTCACGTGGCCTCTGGGAGACAGCAGCACAGAGCCAAGCAAATCCTTCAAGGGCCAATGAATCAGTCAGGAACTGCAGAGGAGCTTAAGGTAAAATATATATAAAGTGTAGAGTCATTGTTGTGAATGAAAACACTGATTTGGGTCACACTGCAGATGTTTATCTCTAAGAGAGTAAGAACAGCATGCGTTTGTTGGAGGATTTGTAATGACATCTCAAGGAAATCTCAGCTGTTTTCTTTATTACTAGATTTTGCTGTGTCTCTGTCTTTGAGGAAAATGTCTAGATATTCTTTTCTTGAGTTTTTACAAATTTGAACCATGCAAACAAAACATTTAGGCCTTTGTCTAATGGATGCGCACAGATGTGTCAAATATGAGGTGCAAAGTATTGTGCCAGATTATTTAGAATTGTTAGCTCAGTGTCTAAGATACACGAAGAAGTTATGAGTGGTAGGTAAATATTTTTTTCTTATTTACACTCAATAAGACTTAATTTGTCCTTGCCAAGTAATTTTGCTCTTTGGCAGTATGAGTCAGTCAATGATACTCATTATTTATTATACATTGTTATATATTTTTTTATATTTACTCAAAAAACTAAATTGGGTTACACTGTACTTTTATTTAAAAAAAAAAATAAAAATTCCATCACTTTTGTATTTGCTCCAATTTTTCCCTCAAAATTTTCTTCAACCACCTTTTATGTTAACTTTTGCTGTCTTTTGCAGTTAGATACATTATCTGTAGTTAAATATTAAGTCAATTATTAATGCTAAATTAGACGCTAACTTGCCAACTTTTGAACTTGGCTTCTCTGAGGTTATTATTTATTTAGTACTGACCTGATTAAGATATTTCACATAAAAGATGTTTACATATAGTATGTATGCATACGAGTCCCTCAGTGTGAAAAGATCAATCTCAAAATCATAGTCATTGTTGGAAAGGGTTCAAATATGCAAAAATGCTGGGAAACCAAAGAATTTGTGGGACCTGAAGGATTTTTTTTTGAAGAACAGCAGGAAGTTTAACTGTTCAACTATCACAAAAAAAACCAAAAAAAAAAAAAACTTGTGAGGCATCCATGTAACACAATATTAAGAATCAAGTGTATGTGTAAACTTTTAAATGGGGTCATTTTTATAAATTCAACTATTATTTTCTCTTGTGGGCTAAACATAAATGTCTTTCATGTGAAATATCTTATTAAGGTCTGTACTAAATAAAAAATAACATGCATTTTGTGTGATCCCTCTTATTTTGGTCATATCATTTACATTTTGCATGTGTATGTAAAGTGTATGTAAAATTTTGACCACACACACACACATATATATATATTATACTGTCTGGTTACTTAATGATGAATCGTGATGTTCATGTTTTTATCCATGTTATCTCTTTTGAAACTAGTTTAACACTTTATTGAGCACTTAACGTGTCACGCGTATCAAGGAAATGTCTACCCTGCAGAAAACAGGGCCAGTGCCAAACTATATCAAGTCGACCCTGGTCTTTTTCTGAGTCACAGCCTAACTTAGCACTTTCAAAGCATTTTCTTAAAAGAAAGAATTCCAAAAGGAATTCCATATAAAAGATTTACGCTTGTTTTAGTTTGGCTGTTCATATTCAATATCCTAGACTTGTGTTTACTATGTAGAGTCAGTTTGCTGTCTTTTGCAGTTAGATACATTATCTGTTGTTAAATATTAAGTAAATTATAAATACTAAATGAGAGAGTAACTTGGCAACTTTTGAACTTGGCATCAATGAAAAACCGAATGATGCAAGTTTTAAAATGTTCAAATTGACAATTATTTTTAGCAAAATATATGCTGTGATGAAACAAATCATTCATGGACACAGATACATTTTCCTATTTTATTGAAAGATAAATAATATATATATATATATATATATATATATATATATATAATGATTGTAGTATTTATTAATATTTTGAAGTAGCTTTTCATAATTTTCATATTGTGCTGTTGTGTGTATGTGTGTTTTTAATTGTTCTATTTAGCTTAAATTTATTTTTATTTCAATTTTAGTTTTAGTAGTATACATATACTATTTTATCAAAATTAGTTTTAAGCTTGAATTTGAATTATTTTATAAATATTTTATAAATTAAAATTCCATGGCTGGCTGTACAGGCATATGCAAATGTCTTTTATTAAATAAACTGATTTAATATTTAACCTTGTAAAACATTTATTGTATTACAATACATGTTTTAATGGACTTCATCAACAGATGTGCACACAAATAATATCGTCATGCATGAATCATGTGTGTTTGTGTTAATTCTCCATTATACTTATTCTTTTAAATATTGTCCACTAGCTCCCTCCTTCAGATAGAGTTGTGCCAGCAGATGGTACAGAGGTACAGGAGATGCCTGCTGATGTTGCCAAGACGTCTGATGGGAGTCCGAATCAGCCTGCAGGATTTGATATGATCTACAGAATCGAGGACGTCCCGCCTTGGTATCTGTGTGTGTTACTGGGACTGCAGGTACACTTCTATTCTCATACTCTCTCCTAGTCTGTCTCTCCCAACATCCCCATCCCTTCTAAACCTATATCTGTTTGTTCTGCCTCTGGATCTCCAGCACTACCTAACATGCTTCAGTGGAACTATTGCTGTACCATTCCTACTGGCTGAAGCCATGTGTGTGGGGCAGGACCAATACACTGTCAGCCAGTTAGTGGGCACCATCTTCACCTGCGTGGGGATCACTACGCTCATACAGACTACATTTGGTGTCAGGTGAGTTATTCAATGTGTGCTTTGGTATGGAAATATGTGATTAGTACTCACAATATCTATATATATATATTTTTTATTTTATTTTAAATTTTAAATTTTATTTATTTATTTATTTTTTATATGCCATATTCAGGTTGCCTTTGTTCCAGGCAAGTGCTTTTGCCTTTCTCATCCCTGCTCAGGCAATTCTGAGGCTGGACAAATGGAAATGTCCTCCTGAAGGTACAAACAGTGTTACACTCTAGATCATTTCAGATGTATTCCATCTTGCACAAACCAATACTCTCTTTTTCATTTTGTTTTTGTATTTTGTCTGATACTGATTATATGGTTAACTCCTCAGAGGCTATATTACTGAAACTTCTATGCTTAATTCTTGACTTACAGATATAGTTCACTCAAAAAAGAAAATTCTGTCATAGTTTACTCACCTAATCTCATCTAAACCTGAGTTTCTTTCTTCTGTTGAACACAAAATAATATATTTTGTAGAATGTTGGTAACTAAACAGTTGATATGGTAGCCATTGACTTCCATAATATTTTTTTTCTATTATGGAAGTCAATGGTTACCGTCAACTGTTTTGGGGTGAACTACACCTTTAAGATTTTATTACTAAGCAGATAGGATAATATTCTAAGTTAAGATGTTTCTGTAATATAGCCCCAGTATAACTATACTAACAACTATACTAACTTATCTAGCTGTGGTTACTGAAACAATGTTTACAAAGCTCCCTGCAACAAATCTCGAATTACATAGACCCAAAACCTCCAAAACAGTAAGACTAAAACAAATTGAAACTATTATTTTATATATTATATTTATATTTATATATTAATATGCCATGTAAAAAAATAAAATAAAAAGTGAAATGGCTTAATTCATCTTCATGATGCACATGTAAACTATAGTTTAAAACCTGTCATGACCTATTCAACCTATTTCTGTCATGACAACTCTTGGAGGGATTGGCATGGTAATGTACATGACAATGTTAATGTATTTGGTCTTGGCGGAATAGATCTGCTACGCTGCTGCTGCGGCAGAGCAAGTACCGAGACTTGCTACTGCCGATACATCCACAACATGCTGCTGTGAGCATGTAAGAAATATTGCTGGTGCAAACATAACATACATGAAATAACCCCCATATAGCATACATGAATCACCTCGTAGCAGATCTATACAGGTGGAGCTGGGGAAGGTGGAGGGTTTCTGAAGCAATCTGCAACTGCTACGGCAAGCACTAGTCATATATTTGAATGTTGAGCAGCGAGCTCATTGGCTACTTATACAGGAGAGAACCAATCAGCTGTGCCATGTGATAATGATGTCATTAGGTCAGATTGAGTTAGACCTATCGGACTGCGCCATCTAGAGTTTCATGCCAATATGTGATTAGTACTCACAATATCTATATATATATATTTTTTATTTTATTTTAAATTTTAAATTTTATTTATTTATTTATTTTTTATATGCCATATTCAGGTTGCCTTTGTTCCAGGCAAGTGCTTTTGCCTTTCTCATCCCTGCTCAGGCAATTCTGAGGCTGGACAAATGGAAATGTCCTCCTGAAGGTACAAACAGTGTTACACTCTAGATCATTTCAGATGTATTCCATCTTGCACAAACCAATACTCTCTTTTTCATTTTGTTTTTGTATTTTGTCTGATACTGATTATATGGTTAACTCCTCAGAGGCTATATTACTGAAACTTCTATGCTTAATTCTTGACTTACAGATATAGTTCACTCAAAAAAGAAAATTCTGTCATAGTTTACTCACCTAATCTCATCTAAACCTGAGTTTCTTTCTTCTGTTGAACACAAAATAATATATTTTGTAGAATGTTGGTAACTAAACAGTTGATATGGTAGCCATTGACTTCCATAATATTTTTTTTCTATTATGGAAGTCAATGGTTACCGTCAACTGTTTTGGGGTGAACTACACCTTTAAGATTTTATTACTAAGCAGATAGGATAATATTCTAAGTTAAGATGTTTCTGTAATATAGCCCCAGTATAACTATACTAACAACTATACTAACTTATCTAGCTGTGGTTACTGAAACAATGTTTACAAAGCTCCCTGCAACAAATCTCGAATTACATAGACCCAAAACCTCCAAAACAGTAAGACTAAAACAAATTGAAACTATTATTTTATATATTATATTTATATTTATATATTAATATGCCATGTAAAAAAATAAAATAAAAAGTGAAATGGCTTAATTCATCTTCATGATGCACATGTAAACTATAGTTTAAAACCTGTCATGACCTATTCAACCTATTTCTGTCATGACAACTCTTGGAGGGATTGGCATGGTAATGTACATGACAATGTTAATGTATTTGGTCTTGGCGGAATAGATCTGCTACGCTGCTGCTGCGGCAGAGCAAGTACCGAGACTTGCTACTGCCAATACATCCACAACATGCTGCTGTGAGCATGTAAGAAATATTGCTGGTGCAAACATAACATACATGAAATAACCCCCATATAGCATACATGAATCACCTCGTAGCAGATCTATACAGGTGGAGCTGGGGAAGGTGGAGGGTTTCTGAAGCAATCTGCAACTGCTACGGCAAGCACTAGTCATATATTTGAATGTTGAGCAGCGAGCTCATTGGCTACTTATACAGGAGAGAACCAATCAGCTGTGTCATGTGATAATTATGTCGTTAGGTCAGATTGTGTTAGACCTATCGGACTGCGCCATCTAGAGTTTCATGCCAGAACTCTGTATGTCTGTGGTCAGTCAGTTTTGTCTTTTTTTTTTTTTTTAATTTTGGGGGGGTTTTCAAGAAGGATGAAAACCATTATAAAGACATTTATAATGTTACTAAAGATTTCGATGAAATAAATGCTGTTCTTTCTATTCATCAAATAATCCAGAAAAAAATGAATCACGGTTTCCACAGAAATATTCAACTGATTTAAACATGAATAATTATAAGAAATGTTTCTTGAGCAGCGAATCAGCATATTAGAATGATTTCTGGAGGATTAGCCTTGATGAGCATTAGAGACTTACTTCAAAAACATTCAGAAATCTAACAAACCCCAACATTTTGAACTATATTGTAGGCTGTGCAGTGGAGTGGAAAAGACTGCACATCTCATGACGTGTTTTTAAAAGTGGTTTTAATTTAACACAGTGTTTAAAAAAACATAGCACTCTCCTTGAAAAGCAACAAGAATCACATTTACTTAGAAAAACTATTACACAGTTTAGCATTTTGTGCAAATTAGCCCTTCTTCTAGAAAGTATTGTCTAATGAGAATCTGTTTACATTCCACATTGTGCAGGTCAGATCTGTGTCTAAGTTAATGCTTAACCTTGGTTTTGGGTTTCACAGAGGAGATTTACGGAGATTGGTCTCTTCCTCTCAACACTTCTCATATTTGGCAACCACGGATACGAGAGGTGCATGACCAATATCCAAAGACTGAAACATTCATCAATGCCTACATAAATCCTGTTTCCTGATCTGTGTGTGTGTCAATTCTTTGTAGATTCAGGGCGCTATCATTATCTCCAGCCTGATTGAGGTGGTCATTGGGTTTGCTGGAATCCCTGGGATCCTGCTTAATTCAATCGGGCCCCTGACTGTCACTCCCACAGTGTCCCTGATCGGCTTGTCTGTCTTCCAGACAGCAGGAGACCGTGCAGGCAGTCAGTGGGGCCTGTCTCTGCTGTGAGTCCTTCAGCTCTTTAAATACATTTCGTTTAGCTCTACACTAACTGTTTTTGCTTTAATACATCTGTGTGTTTTGGCATTCCAGGTGTGTCTTCCTCATTGTGTTGTTCGCTCAGTATCTAAGGAACTGGGCATGTCCTTTCCCAAGCTACTCCAAACAAAAAGGCTGTCACATCACACACGTCCAGATATTCAAGATGTTTCCAGTACGAGCTAATATTCAACACCCAGCTCTTTGCATTTAGACAATATCATAAACCACAGAGCTAAGCAATTAACAGTATTTATCACATTTAATTAAACTTCCTGATAGGACTTTCCCATGTGGCGCATGTTATCAGTGCATTTTCAGGTTGAACTGCTCACTTTCAAACATTTTGTCTTAGTAATCGATTATCCTGATTTCAGTAGATCATCATGGCAATCATGGTGGTATGGCTGGTTTGCTACATTCTCACCCTGACGGATGTGCTGCCGAACGACCCGAATAAGTACGGCTACATGGCTCGCACTGACGCCCGGGGCGATATTATGACCCAGGCGCCGTGGTTTCGTTTCCCCTATCCATGTAAGGACCTTGCTTGCTTCCTGTATCACACACCTATGAGTTACAACAGCCTCTTTATCAGAAAATGTCACTTGTGGCTAATATCTAATCTAAGACTTTACTTTTTTTCACAGTAAAATGATTAGAAGTATGATTAGAGTGAAGGATATTGGTGGGTTAATGGCTGAACTCTTTCCAAATTAGATTTTGTGTGTGTCACAGGTCAGTGGGGTTTACCCACAATGACGGTAGCAGGAGTGCTGGGAATGTTTAGTGCCACTCTAGCTGGTATTGTTGAGTCTATTGGAGACTATTATGCCTGCGCTCGTCTCTCTGGAGCTCCACCTCCTCCTGTTCACGCTATCAATAGGTAAGGACAATAAGCAGTAGAAAACGACATGATTACTTTTTAAGGGGGTCATATCATGTGGAATCAGATTTTCCCTTTTTTTTTCTAATAAAATAATTAAATTTGACCCTGGACCACAAAACCAGTCTTAAGTCACTGGGGTTTATTTGTAGCAATAGCCAAAAATACATTGTATGGGTCAAAATTATCGATTTTTCTTTTATACCAAAAATCATTAGGATATTATGTAAAGATCATGTTCCATGAAAATATTTTGTACATTTCCTACTGTAAATATATTCAAACTTCATTTTTGATTAGTAATATGCATTGCTAAGAACTTAATTTGGACCACTTTTAAGGCGATTTTCTCAATATTTAGATTTTTTTTGCATCCTCAGATTCCAGATTTTCAAATAGTTGTATCTCGGCCAAATATTGTCCTATCCTAACAAACCATACATCAATGGAAAGCTTGTTTATTCAGCTTTCAAATTTCAAATGGACCCTTATGACTGGTTTTGTGGTCCAAGGTCACAAATGTACTCTAAATTTCAGAACTTTTTAAGATTTGTTAACCTGTAAAGCCTGACATATAAAATAATGTTCAGTATGTTTGCACACAAAAAGTATTCTCGTAGCTTCATAAAATTAAGGTTGAACCACTGATGTCACATGGACTATTTTAATTTTTGTCCACGTATCAGTTGTTACTCTGTAATAATGTCTCATTTGGATGAGAGACATGATTGGGAGATGTAAAAAAAAAAAAAAACGTTTCTGAAAACATAATTTAAAAAAAATATGATGTATGGATAATCACGAAAATCTAAGTTGCTTCAGTCCAGTAGCGTTTTTCTTGAAATATTACTAACAATATAACAGTTATTCTTTTGTTTACTTCATAAAAATCTGTTGAGTTCACAGCAAAAAGACACACGTGCCATAACATGGAGGACGTTTTTTAAATCATAAATCAGAGAACAGAAGGAATGAGGTGTATTGTGTACAACAGGTTTCAATATAATTTAGAGGGCTTAGAAGTTATAATACTGTAGGCTTTAAAGGGTTCAAATGGAGTGGCAATAGCAGCCGAAATGTTGTGACATCACACTAATGATTGCATCAACACATGTGACACGGCCTTCTGTGTTTATATGCAAACAGTTATTTGGAGAAACTCATCCCAGAGGAAGTAGGATAGATACTATTTGTCCTAAGCAACGAAGCAATTAACCCGAGTAAACAGTGGTGAAGTCCTTTAAACACTGTGCTATTCCTGGCTGTGTGTAGCACCTACAACTCTGCATATCCTTTTGAAGGATCTCAACATTAGGAAAGAGAGACTTGGTGATTTATGTATACTTTACTGTCTGTTTTCTTTCCTAGGGGGATCTTTACAGAGGGAGTGTGCTGTATCATAGCGGGGCTGCTGGGCACAGGAAATGGATCGACCTCTTCCAGTCCTAACATAGGGGTGCTTGGCATCACCAAGGTGAGGTAGTGGGAGCTCTTAGGCTCTTTATAATACTAGTGTATATTAGAAAGCATTCAGTAAATGCAGTTCTAGTATCTGTATTTGTGACATCTGATAAGAGGCCCTCAGGGAGGTGCATACAGATACACTATTCATAACTCTCCTCTTGTCTCCTCAGTTGCTTTGTTTCCACTGACACCGTTCATTTTGTAAATCTGCTTTGTGTCGACTGTGGTTTCCCTGGTGTCTTGATTTCTCCTGCAGGTGGGAAGTAGGAGGGTGATACAGTATGGAGCAGGCATAATGCTGTTATTGGGAACTATTGGGAAGTTCACCGCCCTGTTTGCCTCCTTACCCGACCCTGTCCTCGGAGGGATGTTCTGCACCTTGTTTGGTAACAAGCTTGTTGGATCTATTGGCATTTGCAGATGTTTTGTCCCAGCTTTGTCCACAGGGTGTCAGTAAAGAGCCCAGAAACTCTGTAGTACCTGCAGATTTGCTCCATCCAAGTCAACAGCATGCCATGAATACATTTTATATTTCAAACCTACAGCATTGAAAATAGTTTTTCTTTTAAGAAATTAATGCTTTTATTCAGCATTTATGCATTAAATTGCTCAAAAGTGACAGATTCAGGGTTTTTATGAATACAATAAAATAGAAAAACAAACCTATTTTATTTCAGCAAGGCATCATTTTTTATATCCATTTCTCATTTAACTTGATGAACTAAAATAACTAATACTAAATGAAATGAATAAAAACTATGTAAACGTGTTGAAAAACAACTAAAAATAAAATTGACAAAAACACACAAAATTAATAAAACATGAACTAAAATGAACATGAAGGTAGAAAATATAAAAATAAAATCTAATTCAAAGTATTAACAAAAACGAATGATACTAAAACTCAATTATACTGAAAGAACACTGGATAGATTTCTATTTCTAATAAATGCTGTTCTTTTGAACTTACTATTCATATTATAATCCTGAAAGGAATGTATTATGGTTTCCATAAAAATATTAAGCAGCACAACTGTTTTCAATATTGATAGTAATAAGAAATTATTATTATTAATGATTTCTGAAGGATCATGTGACATTGAAGACTGGGGTAATGACTGCTGATAATTCAGCTTTGCCATCATAATACATTACATTTTAAAAGGGAAATTAAACTTCTGTCATTAATTACTCACCCTCATGTTGTTTCTAACCCGTAAGACCTTCGTTCATCTTCGGAACACAAATTAAGATATTTTTGATGGAATCTGAGAGCTCTCTGACCCTGCATAGACAGCAACTCAACTGAAATGTTCCGAAGTCCAGAGACGTAGCAAGGAGATCTGTAAAATAATCCATGTGACATCAGTGGTTCAACCGTAATTTTACTTTTTGTGCACTAAAGAAAAAAAAAATTACGACTTTATTCAACAATTTGTCTCCTCCGCATCACCCTGTAGTGCCATTTTAGAGAATATCTGCTGGATGTAAACAACGTATGCTGTTCTGTGTCACCAGGGTGACGCGGAGGAGACGAATTGTTGAATAAAGTCGTTATTTTTTTTCTTTTGCGCACAAAAAGTATTCTCGTAGCTTTGTAAAATTATGGTTGAACCCCTGATGTCACATGGATTATTTTACAGATCTCCTTGCGACGTTTCTGGACTTGGGAACATTTCAGTTGCGTTGTTGTCTATGCAGGGTCAGAGAGCTCTCAGATACCATCAAAAATATCTTAATTTGTGTTCCGAAGATGAACGAAGGTCTTACGGGTTTGAAACGACATGAGGGCGAGTAATTAATGACAGGATTTTCATTTTTGGGTGAACTATCCCTTTAAAATATTTTAAACGAGAAAACTTTATTTTAAATTGCGATAATATTTCATAACATTGCCGTTTTCACTATATTTTGGATGAAATAAATGCAGCCTTGGTGAGCTCAAGAGACGTTTAAAAAATCGTTCTAACCCCAAACTTCAGAACTGTAGTGTATATATATTTTGTGTAGTTTAAACTTGTTTTTTTGTGTGTATTTTTAATTTGTACACAGGTATGATTACAGCTGTTGGACTGTCAAACCTACAGAGTGTGGATCTGAACTCCTCCAGAAATCTTTTCGTTCTGGGTTTCTCCATGTTTTTTGGCCTCATGTTGCCTAATTACCTGGAATCTCATCCAGGCAGCATTAAAACAGGTTGATATGCCAGACAGTGTTTTCTGATATATTTAGTTTTGCAGTAAGAAGGCTGTGGCTGTTGTCACCTATTACTATGAATACACATGTTTTGATTGATTTTAACAGGTGTAGCAGAGCTGGACCAAATCATCACAGTGCTCCTGACAACAGAGATGTTTGTAGGGGGATTCATAGCATTTGTACTTGATAACACAATCCCAGGTATGTGAAAGCGTTATGTATACAAATATACAAATGCATTGGATAAATACCATGGCACATGCCATTCTGCATTCATCATTTCTACATTTTGTGTGCAGGCACTAGAAAAGAGCGAGGTCTCATTGAATGGGCGGCTGAGAATTATTCTGGAGCAGGAATAGTAAAAACAGATACATATGACTTTCCAATTGGGATGGGGCTGGTCCGGAAGCTGGGCTGTCTGCGCTACCTGCCAATCTGTCCCACTTTCCGAGGCTTTAAGCCATCATGTCGCAAATATGAGGAGGAGGAGGACATAAAAATAAAGGAAGGTGTGATTGATGCTCCAGTTGAAATGGTCTGCACCAAAATTTAGCCATATTTTTTATTTGACTTGGTTTAATATAAAATGTATGCTGTTTGGGTGAAGCTGAACCTTTTTCAAAACTGAGCACCAATTTTGCTGTCAAGATTTTTGATTTGTTTCTTCAATTTTGCATCTAAAGCAGACAAGAAAAATACACCATTAGAGAATGGGTGCATATATTTAAAGGAAAACTTGAATGAACAGTTTGAGAACAAAGGGTCTCTGTTCTTTTCACATCAAACCAAATGTAAGATTTAATTTGATTATAAAGCATTACGTGTTTTTTATTCGTGAAATTACTTCAAAAGAAAATGAAGGTCAGGTTTTTTTTTATTTATTACCTCTTGATTGTGTACAAAATATGCAAGTAATTAACACTAAACAAAATGTGTTCAAAAATGTTTAGCTTCAGAAAATAGTGAAAAATTACATATTTAAAATACACAGAAATCATAATTTATATACATATTACTGTAACTAATAATGTTTATAAATACTAAAAGTGTACTATGTATTCCATAAGAGCCAAAGAACAAACGAGCATGTGGACATTCAGTTTTGACAAAGATGTGCTTAAGTTATTTTGTATTAAAATCTAACTTTAAAGTCTTTCTGTCTAAAACATTTTTTGTCTGTGCACATTACAAAAAGGTTCAAAAGGTTAGAAAAACATCATGTATTATGAACTAACAATTAACATTTTTTGCAGCATTTATTAACCTAGGTTCATTTTATTTAGAAATGAATCATGTATAATATTTATAAGAATTGTTCATTGTCAATTTATGTTACAAATTTTAATTTATACATCTTAAATATTAAAGTGTTAAAATGTATGGGTATATGTAAAAAATGAATATTAACCAAGATTAGTAAATGCTGTAAAAGTACTGTTCATTGTCAGATTATGATAACTAACATTATTAACTAATTTTAACCGACTGAACCTTATTGTAAAGGACATTTTTAACAACAAACAGTAATGCGGCAATAAACATGGGAACTAAAACATTATGTAGTGGCTCTGATTCCATACAGCCCAGAGGCTCTGATTTACTGCAGTGTTTGGTCTAAAAAAAATCTTCCAGAAGGTTCGGCCCTGTTTAATCTTCTCTATTGATTTTTAAGAAAATATAAATGTACTCTCATCCATCCTCTCACTGTGTTCACATCTGACACCAGAACATTCGGTCATGCGCCAATAGTATCAGTTAAATATAGTCAATAAGCCATCCTGAATCTCAGATAACGGCTCTGTGGATTAAAGTAAAGGTCTCTCATAAACAAGTGTCAGGTGTCAGTAGGAGAACAATGAACACATTTTTGGGGCAAATTGATTTTGAAACCAGTTCACATCAAAATTTTTGGTCACGCTTTATTTTAAAGTCCAATTCTCATTATTAACTAACAATTAACTCTGACTTTTGCCTCATTTTGCTGCTTATTAATAATACTAATAATCAGTAAGGTAAGGTTGTTGTTAAATTTAGGTATAGGTTAGCATTAAGGGATTTTATATATGGTCATGCAGAGCTGAGCATTAATATGCTTTATAAACAGCCAATATGCTAGTAATATGCTTGCTAGTTAATAGTGAGAATTGGTCCTTTAATAAAGTGTTACCCATTTTTAAAAGATACAGGATAAGACACTAAAATTTTGTTTAAGTTTACAAATGTAAAAAAATAAAGTGTTCTCATGAAGTGCTTAACTAAGCCATTGTTTACATGAAGCAGAGCCATGGTTTTGCTCAAACTGCCATTTAGTAAATATAAATACAATTTACAATAACAAAATCATGACCTTTGTCATTCCTTCTAAACAAGCTCAAGACACTCCAGTCCCTTGGTGAGTCTCAATTGCCCATACCAGAGGTGATCTGAGCCCCTCTCCCTTCAAAGCCCCTGCTCTGTTTATGTAGCCTGAATGTGTGAATGCATATGCATCTTACAACATTTCAACAGATATAATCAGTCTCACCCATGTCAGCTGCCAAGTCCAGAGGTAGCCTTTACGAAGCAAGGAGTGTTGAATGCAGTGCTAACTGAATACGCTTTCAGCTTTGATGCCTTGAGGCCAGGGCAGCAGATGGTCAACATGTTTCACTCATCCAATAGCTTATAAACAGCTCCTTTCCAGCACTTAATAGGCACTGACTAATCTGATGCTTGGGCATGACTTATTGTCTTTTACAGTCTATAGGTCCCATCAGGTTTCATTGTCCTGGTGGTGGGAGCACCTGAGGATGTGACTGTACGTAAGGTAAGCACTGTGGGGTGTACATGGGTGGGATGTGAAGAGAGGCAAAGGGTATGGCACAGGGTGTGGGCAAAACGGCACTGGGAAGCGTCTGCTGTGGCAGTAGGACCTCGACATACTGGCAAGTTTCTGGATCAAACAGCATCTTGCGCTGTGGCAGCTGAGGCAAGTCTACATAGAAATAGCTGCCGGTTTCCAGGTCGAGCAACAGTTGACGGGGGGTTTGTCCTGCTGCGACACTTCCTCCTGCTTCTGGATACAGCACACCTGTACCCCCAAGCCTGGCTTCTGCACTCATGGGAGCAACAAAGATTGTGTTGTGTTGGCTTTCTGGAGAAGATATTTTCATCCCTGCTTCCCCGTTCTGAGCTTGACTGGTTGAGCCATCTGTTGGGTGCACTAACGTTGTTCCATCCTCAGAGAGGGATCTCAGTAGGGGGGTATGACTGTTCGATGCAGAGGGCTGGTTGTAAAGAGGTGTTTGAAACATGACAGGCCCTTGAACATAGCCATGAACGGCTCCAATATGAGGAGAGATTGTCTGGTAACCCAGCGGATTGGGTTTGTAATAATATGAGGGAACCATGGGTGTTGAAGCAACCGTTAGGACGCAAGCAGACAGAGGCCCCACTGAACTCTGTGACCTGGGAGGAAGGCACGGGGTCTGGAGGCCATCACTGATTATCTTGCCATAGTCCTGTTGCTCAGAACTTGCTGTGGGTGGACAATATTGCAGAGCTACTGGGAAGAGTTTGTCAGAGCTGATGGTCATCTCATGCTCTGCCTTGTTCACGTCTCCTTTTGTAGGCTTGTCAGAAGAGGCCTCCTCTTTAGCTTGCAGTGCCAGGTCTGTCCTGTTTGTCGGTTTCAAGTTTGTATCGCTGACTACAACATCAGGTTTACTCATGCCAACTTGGCTATCCTGTGTCTCTGAGGGCTTTGACAAGGCACAGCTGTTTGCCTTGGATATACTAATTGGGCTGACCTTTGTAAATCCAACAGTATAACTTTTGTCATTCGATTCTACAGGAGGCATTACCTTAGTCGAGCATCCTCTCGTTGCAGAATGATCCCTCCTTCTGTCCAGTGAAAGAGGTGGAGTGACTTTCCGTACCAGGGGTTTTTCTTCTGATCTGTATCCCTTTCCCTTACCTTTACACTTGTTGTTGCTTAAATTGTGTACTGATGGCTGAAACAAAAGAGCACTCACATCTATTCCATGGGCTGATTCCCCTGCGCCTTTGAAGGACATGTTGTATGTGTTTTTCACTAGGCTTCTCATGTCTCTTACTACATGCACAGGGGCCATGGCTTTCAATTTGCCTTGGCTTTGCATACCTAGGATTGCAGACTCTCCTGGTGACTTGACTTCCTCTCTGTCACTCTCTTGCTCCTTTCCAACACTGCTCTCATCAGCTTGCGGGATTGTGTTATCCACTGCTTTTGCTTCCAAATCAGAGATTAGGCATGCAATATTAGTGGGACTGAGTGTATTTTCCATGGTACCAGCCTGTTGCTCCTGCTTTTCCAGCACATTGGTTAGGGTCATATTGTGTTGTTTATGGATTCCTTGCCCTGTATGACATTCTTCAGGTGTGGTTTTCACAGAGGTCTGTGTGCTGATGGCTACGTTTGTTGCTGCACTCGAATTCCATGCTCTGCCCTTTGCTGAGTCACAGGATAGCTTCCCTCCAGGGCTCAGGTTAGGCAGCCGCAACACCTCCTCTCTTGGGCTCAACTTCTCTGCTTTCTCATTCTCTGAAGGGTCAGTTATTTCAGTGCCACTGCCTTGAGCTTCAGACCTGCCAGTTGTGCTTAAAAGAGGATTGAAGCCATGTTTGCTCAGCAGCTTGGGTTGTGTTTTTGAGTTAACACTGCAGTGCTTTTGAACAGGGCTGCACTCTCTCTGGGCCTCCCTCTTAAGAGTTGCACTTTGATTTAGTTTGGTAGTTTCAGCGTATATCTCCTTGCCAGACAAATAGATGCATTCCTCAGTGCTAGTAGGCCTGTTGTTCACTTTGATAGAAGCAAAAGCTTTATCAGAAACATCCAAGGTGCGAAGATTCTGTTCATGTTGCATTTTTTTTGATAGGACATTTGTTATGATGCAGGAAGCCATCTGGGTTTTGCTGGATGTTTCATCCAGGGAAAATGACTTCTGAAGCCTTTGCTTTTGCTCAGCCTGTACTGACCTTTGATCGGCCACATGGGACTCCTGGTTAAAAGCTGCAGGGGTGCTATGTTGACGCTGAAATATGTCCCGGGCACGCACAGGTGTGTTTGCAACCTGAAGGGTTTGATTGTTGTTCTCTCTGGCATGCGCCTCTGCTGTGTCCCGTCTCTTCAGTTGGATTTGTCTTTTGGGCACAGTCTTTAAGCCCCGGTTTACTTCATCTGTGGTTTCCAATGCCACATCAACACACTCAAAGCTGCTGGATTCTGAGCAAGCAGATGTGTTTTGAGTGTTTGAATACATCTGCATTTTAAAAGAGAGAACATCATCTGTCCAATTGCTGTGGTTTTCCTCAGCAGAGGGCTGACTTGAGGGCCTACAGCTTGAACTGAAAACATGCATGTAGTCAGTTTCAGAACAGGAAGATCTTACCTGGGCCTGGTTAACAAGGGCCCCCACCTTACTACTGGCCTCAGCAAGCTTTGTTCCCATGCTGGTTGATCCTCTGGTATTGTCTGTAGTGTGACAGGGTTGCCAAGAGCTGCAACACAGCTTGCAGGAGAGTGGTCTGGATTGCCAGGCGCCTTGCCGGCTCTGCTCTTCCAACGTCCGAGTATCAGCGAGTCTCTGTAGCTGGTGTTGGTGCCTGGTTGCGGGGATACGCTCTGAATAACAGTGCGGTGGGATTCTTGACTCCTGCTTGCTGGCTGTGAGTGTTGAGATGCAGTTTGCAGACGCTTTTCTATTTCTAGACCTGACTGACAGCTCAACCTGCTCCTTTCCGCAAGTCACCCCTCTACCCTGGCCCTCCCCCTCCTTTTCCGTATGACCCAGAATATGCCCGCCTCTCTCAAGCCTAGGTGCACTCAAACGTTCCCTGGGTCTTTGCTTCTGTGTCGCGTGGTTCTCTTTTGGCTCCATGCCACCATGCTCCTGTTCCCTACTCTTGCTGTATTGATTTCTCCCAGGCGTTATCAAAATAGTGTTTGAAGTGAATATGGGTTCTGGGGAGCTGTGCTCCTCAGCGGTTCTAATGTTAGTATGAAATACAGTCCTGCTGCCTCCAAAATAATCCCTCGGTTTAACCAATGAATTTTCTCCTGATAAATTAAGCTCGTCAGAATTATCCTGCTTTTGCACAGGGTTCCTAAAGGCTGCCTTTACAGACTGCAAATCCACATTTGTTGCTGTTGTACCTGACAGCAGATGTTTTGACTTAGATTCTAATGCTCTCTCAGTTGATGAAGGTTTATCCTGGTCACATTGGGACACATCAGGGAGCACTTCTGTACTCTTCTCTTCTTGTGTTTTGCAGTCCTGTGATAGTGTGATTTCTGTGATCAAGGATCTTGAAGTGATGCTTTCCATAGTGGTAATGCAGTCCAAGAACTCAAATGTGCCACCTTCAGCAGGACGCTCTGTAGAGACAGTGTGTGTTGTGTCCCCTAAATCTTCACTGTACTCACTCAGAGAACAAAGAGCAGTGTAGTATGAACTTGCAGAGTCATCCGTGATATCATCAGTCTGCTCTAGGTCACTTTCCCCTTCATCTCTTTGTTGGAGAGACAGACTGTTTTTTTCGTTGATAGATACAGATGACTTAGACATTTCTCTTTAAATGCCACTTCAAAAATTTCCTTCTTTTACACACTAGTGTGGGGTGGATGTGCAGGTCAGACCTATATTGCAAGTGCTGAAATGTTTATGGTTTAAAAAAATGATATGTTGCATCAAGATGAAACATGAGATCCAGCCTGACTGCTTCTAAGAAAAATAAAAAGAATAGAGTTGTATTTTTAGATGCTTAAAATTAGACAGAAGAAAAATCATATGTATACACATTGTTAATATCAATTATTTGTGTATTAAAAAAATATTTTTTAAATACTCAAATGGTAGCAGCGTCACTGATAAGAGTCTCATGCATTTGATTTGTGATTAATTAATTTCTTTCCATTGTATTGTATTTGATTTAACCGTGTTTGTCAAAGGAAATGCTGTGTATACTAAAGAGTCACCCAATGTTAAAACTTCTCTCACCTGATCCAAGCCACCCAAAATCTTCTCCTTTTTGTTGAAACTCCTCTGAGATGTTAAATCTGAATGAAAAATCAAGGAAAAAATGTCAAAGAATTATGTCAACAAGTCAACAGACAAGATATCTATAAAAAGAAATTAGGGCAAATGCCTTTTTAAAAAGTACACTAAGCTAGGGACTGCAGAGGAGATGATTCAGACCTTATTTTTTGGCTGCTGAGGTCTGGATCAGGATATGTGGTCCAGGCCCAGTAGTAGCTAAGGTAGTGGTGTGGCAGTCAGCTTTGACAGCAGGTGCTGGTCTGGCTGTGCTGGAGCGTTTCCTTTGGAATCTGACTAACATAGCCAGTGCAGTCACAGGGCCAGCTAAATATAGTTCCCCAGGCCCCATAACACTATCATCAGGGAGATAGGGCTGAAGTCTTCTGGGTACACTGTGGTAAGTATTGGGCCTTCAAATAGCCACTGCAAATAGAATGATCACGCTGGTTATGGAGGTATCATTTGATGGTGTAAAGTAGTCCTTTTTTAAAGTAGGCATTAAAACGATCACTATATCTAAATTAATTGTACATTGATCTGAACTTTGTTTGTGTGAAGTTAATCAGATTTACCTTAAATATGAGAGGAAGCACTGTTGTTCGAAAGCACACAGTTGTTCGAGAGCAGATGTGCACTTCCTCTCAAGTGTTTGTTGTGTGTTGCCAGCCAACTCTGGGTTGGGACTTTCACTGAACTGGCCATGACCATGCAGGCCATGACAGCTATGGCATTTGACCCACTTGGTCACGGCTGTGCCTGATGGTTTAATGACATGATATAGTGGGCAGCAAGGATATAAGACTGCTTAATTTCACACCAGCGGTGCTTCAAAAGTTTCTTATCCGCATAGTAACACATACATCAAACCTGAGGGGACCACCGACACTGTGGTGTTAAGTTGTGAGAAGTGTATAGCATTACAGAGAGTTAAGAGCATTAGCCTATAACATAACTTCCATATTAGCATTCACCCAGCAGATATGGTTAGAAACTTTTCAAACATGGAAATGAAAGACATAATAACAGTGAAGATTTCCACATATTCCATTTAAATGTACATTTATGCATTTAGCAGACACTTATCCAAAAAGGAACATATTTGTCTTGATTTATGATTGTTTAGTGTTTAAGTACATCTCTCACAAAAATGTACCACAGTAGGCTAAACCGAGTTATACAGTAAATATCAATCTTTGTGACACTTTATTTTTTATTATTATTATTTTTACTTATTTTGGGTGATATTTTAAAATTGCATTAATAACTTGACAAGTCTGGCTCATTCCTAAGTAGAAAAGTTGCATGTAGCTTACCATACTGCTAAAACTGCTGTACATACTGCAAATAGTAGGCTACTGTAGTGCTAAACTGCCACGTATAAAACGACCAGATATTTTGACTTCATCATAAGAAGCTAAAGATTCTTTGCACATTGATCAGGCATTGCTGTATTCAATACAGATACTGTTTATGAGATTATACATGAACTTCGCAATGTCCGTCCAACAATTAGTAGCCTATCTATAGGACTGCAGAGTCCACCTGCTGGCCAAATGCAGGCAGAACAAAAACTCAATCTCAGTAATCTCAGTAAACCACAATCACCGCATGTCACCTGTAGATTTAGACCAGTGCATACACGCACATTCCAGTTCATTTGATCTATCAGTGTTTTAAATAAGTTGACGAATCGTTTGAAGCAATGGTCATGTTAATGTCCGCGCTGCGGACTCCTCCCCGTTTGGAGCGACCATGCAGCTCCGCACACAACATCATTCAGAGCTGCTCCTCTCAGGCCGCTGGGGGAGCACACTACACGGGACGGCGAAAAAAGTCAAAGGGTTAACTTGGATACACACGCGGCGGTGTTTTGATTAAAAAACCCATCCAACTGCACACTGAAGCGACTTTGTTATTCACGGGAAGAATTTCCCTTGATATGGGATTTGTTTCGAAAAGTACACACGAGCGTAGTTGAAGGATATAACTCCAGTATGCGGCAGTTTTGAAACAAAGGGGTCTGGAGCGCCGTTGTCTCAGTGGTAAGACGCGCTGTTGTTTTAATAAAGAGCGTATATTGTTTCCTATAATGTTTCATTTTCAGCTTTTATTTTAGTTTGGATAGTCATAGTTTGGATTAACGCGTTTAAACCGAAACGCTTCGCTTTAATCCTTCACAACTCTCATGTATGCATGATATCGCTGTAATAAGGGTCTCGTGGCGTGCCGCAGGGCTAGATGTGCGGCGCCGGTCACTTTCATTTCGGTCCGATTTCTTTCTTTCTGTTTTTTAGAAAGCGATCTAAGATAGGGAAAGTTTATCGCTAGATTGTGTTTAGATAATTATTTGAGTCTTTCATAAATTAATAGGATAAAGTCTGCTTTTCGGCGAAGCAGCTGTTAAGAGTTCAGCATGAGATGCTTGAACTTTGCTGGACGATTTTAAGCTTAGTAGATTTAGAAAAGAGTTTCCCACAAGTGTCTTTAGTTCCCCTGAAATACTTTTTTCTCGCAAACAAACCTGAAATAGAAGTAGTGTGGTAGAAGTGCCTGAACTGAACAGGAATTACTGCTTTCCCTTTCTCACTCTTGTTTGTGTTTAAGGATTGGGGCCCTTTCTGGATGGGAAAGATGGAATCGGAGGGGCAGTGGTGGAAAAGCCAGCTTGCAGCGGACATCCATCAGGCTTTGCGAATTAAGGTGAGTTGTAATAAACCGCTTTGCATTCATCATAGGATATCACAGTGCAGTTTTAATCCAAACGTCCAGGTCTCCAATGGCTCGATTGCCACACGTTGAACTAGATTCAGCTTGACTTGTCCAAGCTTTGATGGGGAAGTGCGAAATGTCACACAGCCCTCAGAAAACATCCTCTGATTGTGGCCTTATGAAGGTTCCTGGCCAAAGCATCGTCTTGTATTGTCTACATTCATATTGTAAACACAATTCCCTAATAATCATATTGAATATAATTTACAACCAAGAACCAGGACCCTGTGCAAAGCTATTAAGGTACTCTACGGTACAGCCTACTTTTAGTTGAGCTTTATTTTACGTATTCTCCTAATTTATTCATTTTACTTTAAAAGTGCTGTGATTATATAGTAATATCACAGAATCACAGAAAGTCTTGGGCCCTGTCATTTTAGCCACAGTTTTAATCCTTCAGCAAATTACGAAAAAGTAGACCAGAGCTGTTATGTCGTTATTGGTAAATCTGTTTCTTGAAACTGGATACACTTGTGTTGGAGCACTAGGAAGTCTATTGCTATACCATGTGAACTTTGTTTCCTCACTGCTGAGTGAATTGCACCCATCAGACAGTGAGGTTTAAGTGCATTTATTTAGTGCACTCTTGTCTTTTTATTGTCCATCCTGTTTATTGCAGGGTGTTCTCACATCCGGTTTGGAATGTGAAGTGTTCTGTTTGTTTGTGTGTGTGTGTTTGTACTTGAGTTAGTCTGTTAGATTTAGATTACCGGACTAAACAATCCTGCTGGGTTTATTCAGCACATGTCAAGGAGAGGCTAAATGATGCATGTGACTGAATGTGGCTTACATTAACCTTTTTTTGGCACATTATTCTCGTCCCCACCTTGGTTATTCAGAGTTGTATGTGAAATCTAGGGATATGTAGGACTAATGCAATGCAGATGCAAAGTGGTTCAGCTGTTTGGGGAAACATGTGGAGATCGGAGGTTTGGTGTTGGTGGATTTTATTTAAACAGAACAATCTCTCTCTCTGTTCACCAACATGCAATCTTCAGTTAATGTTGTGCATAAATGTTTAGCTGGGGTAAATCTTTGCACAGATAGGCTATAGTTTAATTCATGTTTTGTGTGAGAGGTTGGCCGACTTCACCTCCTACTACGTCAATACTTAATCTTTGCGATTAACTGAAATCTTTGAGGAGGTTACTTGGCAGCTTTGCTCTTACGATGCTACATTATGCTAGAATATTTCTTCTGTAATTTTGTTCCATCACTTTAAATATATATATATATATATGTATATGTGTGTGCATGTTTATGAGGACACAAATTTGTATAATAACATGGGTATGACATAGGTATTACAACGAGAAGGTGATTTATGAGGACATTTTCAGTGTCCCCGTAATTCAAAAGGCTTATAAATAATTCAGAATGAGTTTTTTTGAAAATCTAAAAATGCAGAAAGTTTCCTGTAAGGGGTAGGTTTAGGGGTAGGGTTGGTGTAGGGCAATAGAAAATACGGTTTGTACAGTATAAAAACCATTACGCCTATGGAGAGTCCCCATAAACCATAAAAACAAACCTGTGTGTGTGTGTTAAAGCATTATTTAGTTTGTCTTAAGCAAGCTAAATTACAATATTCATGCAAGTCTATTTCCTCTTTTTTTGTGTGATGTTCAAGTGCCAATTCCTATTTTATCTGTGTGAAACCCACAAAAATGTAAAGCCACAAAACGGTGCTGAGCTAGTTTTATTTCCTCTGGCTTTACCTTGTTATATTATTTATAGATGCTTTGAAAAAGCTTGTTCTTTTGAAAACTGTTTGCATCAAAATATGCAGTTGAGAAACTGATCAGCCATTCAAATACAGCAGCAGCTGTAGGACTGTCTAAATTGCGGGCAGGCCCCACAAAAGGGCTCCTTGAGAGGGTCAAATCCCAGCCCCTCACCCCACAGGGGACAGATGGCTGTGAGACATGATGGCTAGGCCTGTAAAGGAAGCAGCACTCTCCTCAACAGCCATTATAAAGCAGCACACTCTGCCTGTAGGACTCATGTCTGGAAAGAGTTTGACAATTTAGCTGCTTATTAAGTGTGACTGGAGCTTTTCAGGGTATGTTTGAGTTGTAATTTCTGCGCAGTTGGTATTGGATTAACTTTTGAGAATGGCTCTGGTTTGGTTGATTACAGAGCGTGCTGACAAAAGGCAATTATTTTAATGGGCCTCATTCATTAAATTTTTTTAATCTTTTATAATTTGCTTTGAACATGCATTGTCCCTTTGAATGCATAATGCAACATTTAAAAAATAGTTTTGCATAATCGTGGTTCATACATTTATACTTTTATTTTTAATTGAACATATTTTCTAATCTTTTAGGCTAACTAATTTATTTGATTTACTTTACTACTATCTTTAACATATTATATACTATTTTATATTATATACAGAATTTATATGGTAATCACAGATTTTTTTTTAATAACTCACAAAAACTACTGTTCAAAAGTTTTAGTTTTATGTTTAAGAAGTCTCTTATTCTCATCAAGGTTGCATTTGGTCAAAAATATTAAACAAAGCAATATTGTGATGAAGTATTTTAATTAAATATAATATAATTTAAAATACAAATAATTTATAATTCTCTATATGAATATATTTTAAAATATAATTTATTTCTGTGATGGCAAATCTGTAATTTCAGCAGCTATTTCATATCCTTCAGTGTCATATGATTCTTCAGAAATCATTCTAATATGCAGATGTGATGCTCAAGAAGTTTCTTATTATTATCAATGTTAAAAACAGTTGTAAACTGTGATACATTTCGGGATTATTTGTTCAATAGAAAGTTCAGAAATCTTTAGTAACATTATAAATATCTTTACTGTCACTTTTGATAGATTTAAAGGGGTCATATGATGCAATTTACATTTTTTAAAGCGAAACTACTTTGTTTGGCCTTCCAAAAGAGGACGATATCCGCTTCGTCATGCCTAGAGCTGATCCGTGCTGGTCGCTGAGGAAATACATCAACTTCGTCGGATCGGCTTTCACCGTGGACAAAGCAGAGTCCAGTGGTTGCCGCAAGCCCGCCAGACGTTCCTCACTCTAGCCTGCCTCCGCTCACTCTAGCCCGCCGTGTGTGACGCTGTGTGTTTCGTTGTGAAAGCGAAACTACTTTGTTTGGCCTTCCAAAAGAGGACGATATCCGCTTCGTCATGCCTAGAGCTGATCCGTGCTGGTCGCTGAGGAAATACATCAACTTCGTCGGATCGGCTTTCACCGTGGACAAAGCAGAGTCCAGTGGTTGCCGCAAGCCCGCCAGACGTTCCTCACTCTAGCCTGCCTCCGCTCACTCTAGCCCGCCGTGTGTGACGCTGTGTGTTTCGTTGTGAAAGCGAAACTACTTTGTTTGGCACACAACTAGAAATCAGTGGTTATGTTGAATTTACAACACTGTTCCAGAACAGTTCAACCCAAATATTCAGATGTGTGCAGCGCATTTTATGGAGGACTGTTTCCTGATCCTGGTAGAGTAGACTACAATGCCGGCTGTTATGACTCACAGACTGTAAGTACGTTTTCATTTAAAGGATTTACCACTGATGATTCAAACCATGCAGACATGGTTTTATGTTTACGCGGCACGATGCAACGCAGCGCGTAAAAATCCGTAATTATGTCCCCACTGGATGCAACAAATGCCTCATTTATAATGAATTTTAATTTTTTGTCTCGTCGCTCCAGCCAGGACAAGGCATCATGGGGCGTAACATTTCTGTCACACGCTTGAGGTATTCGGCCAATCACAACGCACTGGATAGCTGGCCAATCACAGCACACCTTGCTTTTCAGATCGATGAGTTTTGTAAAAATCGACACGTTTCAGAAAGGCGGGGCATAAAGGAGAAACAATAATGTACAGTATGTGGAAAATAATGTGTTTTTTCTGTAAAGGAAGCAGCACTCTCCTCAACAGCCATTATAAAGCAGCACACTCTGCCTGTAGGACTCATGTCTGGAAAGAGTTTGACAATTTAGCTGCTTATTAAGTGTGACTGGAGCTTTTCAGGGTATGTTTGAGTTGTAATTTCTGCGCAGTTGGTATTGGATTAACTTTTGAGAATGGCTCTGGTTTGGTTGATTACAGAGCGTGCTGACAAAAGGCAATTATTTTAATGGGCCTCATTCATTAAATTTTTTTAATCTTTTATAATTTGCTTTGAACATGCATTGTCCCTTTGAATGCATAATGCAACATTTAAAAAATAGTTTTGCATAATCGTGGTTCATACATTTATACTTTTATTTTTAATTGAACATATTTTCTAATCTTTTAGGCTAACTAATTTATTTGATTTACTTTACTACTATCTTTAACATATTATATACTATTTTATATTATATACAGAATTTATATGGTAATCACAGATTTTTTTTTAATAACTCACAAAAACTACTGTTCAAAAGTTTTAGTTTTATGTTTAAGAAGTCTCTTATTCTCATCAAGGTTGCATTTGGTCAAAAATATTAAACAAAGCAATATTGTGATGAAGTATTTTAATTAAATATAATATAATTTAAAATACAAATAATTTATAATTCTCTATATGAATATATTTTAAAATATAATTTATTTCTGTGATGGCAAATCTGTAATTTCAGCAGCTATTTCATATCCTTCAGTGTCATATGATTCTTCAGAAATCATTCTAATATGCAGATGTGATGCTCAAGAAGTTTCTTATTATTATCAATGTTAAAAACAGTTGTAAACTGTGATACATTTCGGGATTATTTGTTCAATAGAAAGTTCAGAAATCTTTAGTAACATTATAAATATCTTTACTGTCACTTTTGATAGATTTAAAGGGGTCATATGATGCAATTTACATTTTTTAAAGCGAAACTACTTTGTTTGGCCTTCCAAAAGAGGACGATATCCGCTTCGTCATGCCTAGAGCTGATCCGTGCTGGTCGCTGAGGAAATACATCAACTTCGTCGGATCGGCTTTCACCGTGGACAAAGCAGAGTCCAGTGGTTGCCGCAAGCCCGCCAGACGTTCCTCACTCTAGCCTGCCTCCGCTCACTCTAGCCCGCCGTGTGTGACGCTGTGTGTTTCGTTGTGAAAGCGAAACTAATTTGTTTGGCACACAACTAGAAATCAGTGGTTATGTTGAATTTACAACACTGTTCCAGAACAGTTCAACCCAAATATTCAGATGTGTGCAGCGCATTTTATGGAGGACTGTTTCCTGATCCTGGTAGAGTAGACTACAATGCCGGCTGTTATGACTCACAGACTGTAAGTACGTTTTCATTTAAAGGATTTACCACTGATGATTCAAACCATGCAGACATGGTTTTATGTTTACGCGGCACGATGCAACGCAGCGCGTAAAAATCCGTAATTATGTCCCCACTGGATGCAACAAATGCCTCATTTATAATGAATTTTAATTTTTTGTCTCGTCGCTCCAGCCAGGACAAGGCATCATGGGGCGTAACATTTCTGTCACACGCTTGAGGTATTCGGCCAATCACAACGCACTGGATAGCTGGCCAATCACAGCACACCTTGCTTTTCAGATCGATGAGTTTTGTAAAAATCGACACGTTTCAGAAAGGCGGGGCATAAAGGAGAAACAATAATGTACAGTATGTGGAAAATAATGTTTTTTAACCTTAAACGGCATAAACACATTTCATTACACCAAATACACAAAATAATGTTCTTTTTAGCTACGTCATATGACTCCTTTAATGCATTCTTGCTGAATTCCGTGATACTTTTTGTAACTCACCATGGTCCAAATATTATATACATACTAGGGCTGTCAAAAAAAAAATAGAATTTCGAATATTCGTTGAATTTAAAATAAAAATCCACATTCGAATGCAAAAACGTTGCATTCAAATTTTAGGTGTGTGTTGAGGCAGCCTTATCAGCGGCGCACAAGATGCGATGACTATGTAAGTGTCATTGCATTATAATGTTGTTGTTAGCCTATCCAGTTGAAGCCACTAGATGCGTCTCGCACAAAAGAGCCGCATGTTTAGAAAGCCATGTAAAATTAATGCAAGTTTAACTTTGAAAAAAACATATATCGAGACTTTATGGTGGGGTTTTCCCTATCCCACTCCATCTCATGTTTTTAAATGAAAAATGTACTCTGTGTGATTGGCTTTCCGCCCTTTGTATTAAACTATGCATACATACATGATGCTGTTTTTGTTTATAGTTGTTTAAAGGGGTCATATGATGCGATTTCAAGTTTTCCTTTCTCTTTGGAGTGTTACAAGCTCTTGGTGCATAAAGAAGATCTGTAAAGTTGCAAAGACTAAAGTCTCAAATCCAAAGAGATATTCTTTATAAAAGTTAAGAGTCAGCCACACCTACCTAAAACGCCTCGTTCTAACACGCCCCCACATGTCTACATCACTATGTGGGAAGATTTGCATAACGCCGCCCAAATGTTCA
>NW_015505303.1:91922-111574 GCF_001515645.1 Sinocyclocheilus grahami
AGTGCGAAAGCAAAAGCACTTTATTTGGCCTTCCGGAAGTAGATGCAATTAGGAATCATCGGTTAAGATTTATTTACAACAGAACAGCACAACCCAGATGTTCGCATTTGTACAACGCATTTTATGGACGACAGTTTTTTTGAACCTAGAAGAGTACAAGGCTGGCTGTGCACGAGGCTATTTCTAAAAATAAAAAAAAAGGTAAATTCCGACTTTGCTATGAAAATCTGGCGCTTCTGAATCAGCGACTGTAAGTATGTTTTGTTATTAGTTTAAGTATTTGCTATTGACTTCAAATGCGGAGTTTTGTGCAGCGCAGAGTAACGCGCGATTATGGTAAGGGGTGTTACATTTCCGACGCGTGCTTGTGGTGTTCGGTCAATCACAATGCACTAGGTCAGCTGGCCAATCAGAGCAGACTGCGCTTGTCAAAGGAGGGGGCTTTGTTGAAAACGACGTGTTTGAGAGAGGCGGGGCATAGAGAACCTACAATAATGTACAGTATTTGAAAAATTATTATTAATATTATTGAACATTAAAGCATGTCAACATATTATGTTACACCAAATACACAAAATAATGATCTTTAAAATAGCATCATATGACCCTATATAATTGGTTTATAAACATTATTTTAAACATTATGCACTTTTTTTGCAGATAGTCATGTTATCTTATGCTTTGAATGATACGCCCTCTTGTGGCCTCAGGAGAGAAGCCAAAAGCTTTTCTTCACCCTAACTGAATTTATGCATTTTAAATTCGAATATAATTCGAATTTTGATAATATTTAAGTACAAAATTCGAATTGAGTTTTTCAGCCATTTTGACAGCCCTAATACATGCACTGTAACATAAAAACCATACCATCCTTTTCTCCTTAGGAGCTGAAGTTGCCAACGTACCAGGCCCAATCTCCACAGATCGGGATGCGGCGGTACTTTGCTGACCTGCTCGCTGTTCTGAGTAACCGATACCAGCTTTGCCCTACGGCACGTCATCTGGCCGTCTACCTGCTCGACCTCTTTATGGACCACTATGATGTAGCAGTGCGGCAGCTGTACGTCATCGCTCTCTCCTGTCTCCTCCTGGCCAGTAAGTCACATATGAATTTGTTTGCACTTTCATTTGCTTACCTGTATCTGATCAGGCAGTACACTCGTTGCAGGTACCTGAAGTAAATTTGAACTGCAGAAACTTCATGTTTAGGTGCTCCTATTGAACCGAGCGAGCGCATCTGATTCTCTGCATTATAGCTGGCTGCTGTATTGTGCTGTGTGACAGCTGTGTGCATAAGAGGCCACGGCCTCCGCTGGCCTCGAGACCCCTGAGTCAGTCTCCAAGGCAACCTCTCCAATGCACAAATCAGAAAGAGCTCCAGCAAGTTACAGCTGCTTTGGCATGTTGTAAGTCTAACCGACAGTTTCAGGTGGATTGCAAAAGCTTTATGCGGCAGACGGAGAGAGGGATTCTTGCAGTGATGCAGAAGTGTCGCCTGATGTCTCCAGAAGATTTCTAGTGCAGGAAACAAGGAAGTCTGACTCATAATATATCTGTGCTGTGTAATGTGGCAGGGCATGTTATCAGTGGTGGCACGTCTGCTTGCACACAAACAAAGCCAGAGAGATAAGATAGACGGGGTGATTTGTGTCGCCATGTGTTGGTGTTTTTCACAGATTAAAATCTGAAACCCAGATTAAGGCGGCCAAAATGACAATCAATGCAGAGTGCTTTCTGACCTGAATAATTTAAAGGTTGTCTTTAAATAGCGAATCTCTCGCTTTATTCTGACCCTCATTACAGCCACCTCTTGATTGGGGGAGGGTTGTTTTGCGCTGGCCGGCAATTGGCAGTGTTCAGGCATTAATTAATTGCTTTCGACTGAATGCATAATGGCTTTGCTCATGTTTCTTGTTAAGATATCCCTCCCTTTCCCTAAGTCATTGATTCAGGCGTCTGCGGCCATTGTTGGGTTTCTCTAAGAGTCGCCCGCAGTCAATGTGTGTGGGGCATCCAGCCCTGCGCTTAAAGCTGAGAGCATAGCAAAGTTTCCATTCAGGCCAAGATTTATTATGACTAATGGTAGAGAGGCGCTGTCTTTGCATAAAACAAAAGGGTTTGTGATTTCATTTAACCCTTTTATTTAACCCTTGTGTTGTGTTCCGGCCATTTTGATTTTATTTACCAGGAGATTTTATTTTTTCTGAAAATGCTAGTTAATGTTAATTTATTAATACTAATTAGACTAAAACTTACTGACTTTATGTATGTCTATTTTTGTACTATTTTTCCTCGCCTTGGTACGATTCAAATATGTCCAGCCTTTTCGTTATGCTATACTGTCAAATATTGGTTTACATTTGTCAAATTGTTTTCTTTCAATTATTACATGTTTTGTATTTCTTTTTGGAACTGATTGATCAAAGACCTCACTTATCTGTGCTTAAGCACCAATTTTTTGAGTGAGAATTTCCAAAATTAAAAATGATTCACAAATAATGCCTTTTTTAAACTCAAAACCGGAGGTGCGTAAGCTCATATGATGAGTGGGGCCTATGACCAGTCAGTTCCAAAAATAAATAAATAACCATTGCTAAACAAAAGAAAACAAGTAAAAAAAAAAATGAATCTGAGTTTTGGTGAAAATATAGCATGCTGAGAGATTTACATTTTGACTTGGAACACCAAATTAGATAAAGGATTTTCAGATCAGCACAAGGGTTAATATTGTTAGTGTGCCTGTCATTGTTAACTAAAACTATTAAAATTAGTTTTTGGTAATTGAAATGAAGCTAAAATAAATATTAGATGAGAAGCTTAAAAAATGTAAATGCTGGCTTACTGAAATTACTAGAATTAAAATCTAAATTAATATATATTAAAGCCTAATAGATATATTAAAAACAAATAAAAATGACAAAAACACAACAAAATGACTAAAAATTCAAATGAAAACTTAAAATATAGCAATAAAAGCTAATTGAAGATAAATAAATACTCTAATAGTATATAAATAATACTAAAATAACACTGCTGCCCAACTAAAGCTCATTTACATTGGTTTAAGCTTATTTTTTAAGCTTGTGTAATTTGAAGCCAGACCGTAACCCTGTATTAACACAGGATGATCATCTTGAAGGCTGAGTCGGCAGATATTGCGCCATGCCAAGATTTCAAGAGGTCAACGGTAAAAACTAGCTGAGAGAAAGCATTGCTGTCCTGAAACAGAGGAAGTGAATCAAGACTTTCAGATCTAATTTTTAGGTGATAACATTCAGGGATGAATGATGGCTAAATGCAGTTTGAGGATACGCATGGACGAACACTTGAGCTTGATGTTATCAGTGCAATTAGCCCCCCACACCCACCCGCTCTCATTCTTTTAGCTGAGAACTTTGGAGGAGGAGAGGGTGAGATATCAGGCTCATTTCCTCTCCTGAACTGAGGCGATGGGGGTTTGTTATGCTAACGCACAGTGTATGTCGTGAAACCCATTTTTATTAATCAAACCTGATAGTATGTATATCTATAAAATTGTCACCTTTTCTATTATTAGCAGTGTGTTTTCTGCATTTTGAAGGAATAATGAAAACAAGATGAGGTGAAACCCCAACCCTCTGGTACTTTTCCATTTTCAGCAAGAAGCCCTGTTGAAATGGTATATCATCCTGTAGCTAATGGAGCTGCAGCTCTCCTTTTTGATGAAACGGTGTAGAGTAGCATGTCAAATGCAGGCTGGCCCTTTCCTCAGAAGGATGAGGGAGGGGGAGATGAGGGCCCTGGAGGGGCATGTTTGAACTGAAACACTCAGCAGGGTTCCTGATATTCAGATTAGTGTGACAGATGCCCCCCTGAGGTTTGATGCTAATGAAAATAATTTGTACACCTCAGATAATTAAGAAAAGACACTGTGCAGTGACTTTTTGTGTCAGCTGGGCAATTTTGACCGTGAAGGTCCACCAGTGTTTCCTTGTAACTAACTGTATTTTTGTTTGAATCGAATGTGATGATGTGAAAGACAATAAATAGGCAACACATTTCTGTTTATCTTTGTTGGCTGCACACAAGAACAAAGGATTCACAGGTTTTGGGTTTGCAGTTCGACAGGATTGACATATAATTGCAATTTAATAGTAGTGTACATGTAGTATAATTATATAAAATATATACAGTACAAAATATTGTATAATTATATAATGACATATCATGATAATGTAATAATATATAAATAATGTGTCGTAAACTTCATGCTTGTTTGTCTCTTTAACTTTGCACAAATATTTTCTTTAATATATGAAGATTATATTCAAAATGGGAAACCATTTGTTTTTGCTACTTCTCAAAAGTCCTTTATGTTTATATTTTATTTTTACTTTTTCACCACCCATTTATATTTAGCCTACTTTGTTCAAGACTCAGATTTTCAGACTATCATGAAGATTGATATACATTTGGTCAAATGCATATTTAAATAAAAAGTGAAATAATTATGGACAAGATTACCATTCAAGATCTAGTTTTGTCAAATTGTGCAAAAAGAAAATATTTGTGTAACTGGGAAACTAAACTGGAATTCATAAAATGCAGCCCTGAATGCATTTCATATATAAAATAATGTCATTATGGGTGTTTCAGAAAAAATGATCATAATTGTGCTGTGATCCATGTACATACACTGTCGTTCAAAAGTTTGGGATCAGTAAGATTTTTAATGTGTTTTTAAAGAAGTTATGTATTAAGACTGTATCTATTTAATCAAATACAAAAAAAAATGTTGTGAAATATTATTCCAATTTAAAATAACATTTTTCTATTTTAATATAATTTAAAATGTAATTTATTCCTGTGATGCAAAGCTGGATTTTCAGCATCATTACTCGAGTTTTCAGTGTCACGTGACCTTTCAGAAATCATTCTAATATGCTGATTTATAATCACTGTTGGAAACTGTTGTGCTGCTTAATATTTTTGGGACCTGTGATACTTTTTTCAGGATTCTTTGATAAATAAAAAGTTAAAAAGAATAGTGTTTATTCAAAATAGACATTTTGTGCTACAATATACAGTACTATTCAAAAGTTTGGGGTCGTCATTTTTCTTTCTTTTTTAAATTTCTGTTCTTTTTAACACTTTACTCACCAAAGAAAAAAGATATATAAAATGTAAACATTAAGCAGCACAACAGTTTCAAAATTGATAATAAATCAGCATATTAGAATTAGGACTGGACAATAATTCAACATCAATATGTATCGCGATATAATTCTTTTCAATAACGTTGATATGATTTTTAAACACATTTCCGATATTTCGATATACATTACCAGTGTTTCCCATACATTGATTTATTTGTGGCGTTTGACTTTGTTGAATAAACATGAGCACTGCACGTTTCAAAATCAAAACGCGACGCGGGTGTTTTATATGAATGTATCTCTGAAGGGAACCGACTGTCTTCAGAAAAGATTCAATGGCATTTTCATTTTATCTGATAAAGAAGCGTTCATGAGCGGAGCTGCTTTGATTATAGCCGTTGCCTGACAAACCGTAAGTTCTACCGCTCTCGATGCACCTCGTGCTGGAAGACAATACGTTTTTCAATTTTCAATAAGCCCGTCTCCAGCAACATGTTTTTGTTGTTGCTCTTTTTTTTCCTGCAGCAACTCAGAGCACTTTTCATATTCTTTATCCTGGCTGAAGCTCTTTCCCTAGCCCCTGATTTACTAATAAATGGAGAGCAAAGAGAAAAAATATATATACATATATTGTTAAAAAAGTGTTTATGTACTTAGGTGCAAGTTATTTCTCCCCTTTTTTTTTTTCTTTTGTCCTCAGAATTGTTCTAACTATGGCTGCATCTTATGCATATATTTGTATTTACTTATTTATTCTATTGCTTTTTTAAAATGTAATTGGTCTCTGTTAACAGATTGAAACTATTATTGGCCATCTATTTTTGTATCTCTCTGATTGAATAGCATCAATAAAATAGGAAACCAATATTAGAAATTGCAATAATATTTCACAATATTACAGTTTTGTTTTTCTGTATTTTTGATCAAATAAATACAGCCTTGATGAGCGTAAGAGACTCATTTACGACAGAAGTTTTGTTGTAATAGTGTATTAAAAAATGTGCATGTCCATAGAATATATGTGCGGGTATATGAAACTCAGTGTCTTGATGTAGAGGCCTGATAGTGCTTGCGTTTCAAGTCTCTGTGAATGAAGGTGTGACCTTGAATCCTCTTTGCTGTTTGGACTGTTTCTCCACGCCAGCCAGCGATTTGAGGGGGACTGTGTGCGCTCAAGCATGAGCCGTAGAAGTCAGAGGTCGTGGGGCCCTTATTGTTGGAGCATTAGACTGCGGGGGAAGCAATACTACAAAGCCTTGGACTTTGTGGAAAAGATATTAACACCTAGCACCTAGAGTCAGGAAGGGAAACGAAGAGAACAAAGGAATTCTGCAGAGAAGGGCTAATTCACCGTGAGGCAGCTGTGTTCTCTCATTACAGGAATTCACGAAATGCCTCACCTTAATGATGTCAATGCAAATCCTTTTAAAGAAACCCAAGTATGTGAAAAAGCACAGAGATGCATTGTTCTTAGATCTTAGTGATATCTGATCATAGGAGCTATAAAATAAATATAGAAAGGTATAAAATATCCTTGAAAGCTGTCATGATGAATCTGCATTGTGATATCGCTGATGTGATATCTGGAATACCCGCAGGATAATCCATGCATTCATATTTTAACATTGTAATTGAAATCAAACAGATGAAATGCTTAAGCTCAAATACTTGTTTGTCTTTGCTCAGGTAAGTTCGAGGAGAAGGAGGACCGTGTGCCCAAACTGGAGCAGCTGAACACTCTGGGCTTCATGTGCAGTCTGAACCTCACCCTCAACAAGCGTGACCTCATCAAGATGGAGCTGCTGCTGCTGGAGACGTTCGGCTGGAACCTGTGCATGCCCACACCTGCCCACTTCATCGACTACTACCTCCACCCTGCTGTCCAGGAGGGGGATCTGCACAACGGCTGGCCCCTCTCCTCCCTGTCCAAGACCAAAGCCTTCATGGACAAATACACGCACTACTTCCTTGAGGTTTCGTTGCAAGGTGAAAAAGTCACTGTTTGTTTTTTGTTTTATAGATATATATATATATGTGTGTGTATATGTATATTTGAATGTTCTCTTAACCCTAACAAACATTTGAGAAGCTGTGGGGAGAAGCAGTGAAAGTGTAGGTCTCATTTCTTGGTTTCATGTTGAAAGGGTGTTTGTTGTGAATATTTAGATATATTGACTTGGCCGCCTGTAGTGGGAAATCTACTCACCCTCCGATAAAAGTTGATCTAGTTCACATATTTACACACGTTGGAGGGGACTTACCTGTAGAGACCTGCGCAGGACGAATTTTTTTTAGTCCCACTCCCGCAAGATTCTGTCCCGCGCCCGCCCGCTCCCGCAGAAATATATCTTATCTGGTCCCGCTCCCGCCCGCGACATTCATGTTTTGTCCCGCTCCCACCCGCATAAAAGTAATCTATATAGATTTTTTTCAGTACATCGAAGAAATCTACATTAAATGGTTCTTTAACATCTCCTAAGCTCCACAACATACCAGCAAAAAAGCTCCCGATAAAATATTTGTTATTTAGGCTAAGCATCAACATTCACAATCACAAACCAGTTATTTTTAACAGAAAAGCAAGCATGTGCTGCTGCGTGCATGGTTTGACATGGCAGAATGCGAGCAGCGCGCTTCCTTTTATTATCACTGAAAGCTGACATCTCAGTTGATATCATAAAGCTCTGTTATATCACATTAAATATATGCACAATGAATCTTTCACAGTGTCTACACTTCGTGTGTTAAAATGAGAGGATTCGTGAGCACGCGATTTCAGCACTGCTGTGAGTAGATTCTAACTTAATCACCTCTGATTGGCCATTGCGTTCCAGAAATCAACAGCTGAGTCTGTGATTGGCTACATTGCACAACCCTTTAAACACGTGTTATAAATAGAAACTATGCCTAGCTTGCGCATGTCAATCATTTTAATGTCAATATTAGTTGTTCTAATTAGTTGTATCTAATAAAACATACAATTGATATGTTTTAGACACTTTATGTTTAGATAATTTCTATTTTGCGGGAGTCCCGCAAATCATTTTATTCTCCTGCATCCCTCACACACACGCGTCTCTTCCCGCCCGTACTCGCCCATCAAGAGTTGTCCCGCGCCACACCCTGTTGCGTTGGGTCCCGCGGTACTCCCGTGGGAGTGCAGGTCTCTACTTTACCTGTTTAAAAATCTGTTGTTCAGCATTAGCTTATTAGGTTTACATTGAAATTTGATAAATTAAATGCTTATATTTTTTTTTAATTTTTTGTCTCTAAATGTTTGTATCTCAGGGGATATGTTGCCTTATTAGGGGTATAAATCAAGATATAAAACGTACATATAGACTGTGTGACTTTGTGGCTTGTGTTTTAGAAAATCAAATCTTTTTGTAATCTTGGCAAAACGCATATCGTTGGAAAGGTCTGACAGTCAAGATTCCATATTTGGTGACTGTTTTGTAATATATGTGATATTTTGACAGAAAATGATTGATTTGTGACAGAAAACTGCATTAGAAAAATTCAATAGAGTTTGGGTGTAACCCAGTGGTTATTTTTGGTATAGTGCCCAAAGAAAATCTCACAGGAACCACAATTTTTGTGATATCAACTTCAAATTTGGAACATAAATCGGTTAGACATATGGCTTTGATTTTATAGCAAGTTTAGAGTGCAACATATTTTATAAAATAAAATTTATTTGATATAAAATAAAAACAATTAGTATACTACATTATCTTTACTATAAACTTAACTTTTTTCACTTCAGCAATAATCTGCTATGTGTCTTCTTTAAAAAGAGACCAACGTTAGGTCTGTACGCCAAAACATTCAGGAATTACAACCATGCTGTAACAAGCATTGATAAACAAGTGTTTCCAGTGAATTTATACCCCCAAAGGAGCAACGTATCCTGGGGGATACAAACATTAAAATCAAATATAAGAGTCAAGTTTTGAAAAAAATCATGAAATTGTATTATTTGACTCCCAATAAGATGGAAAATAGCATTACATTAATTTTCTGATGTCTCTTTATGGGTTTGCCCTTTTTAGGGTTAAAATTAAGTAATAATGATGAAACAGAAATATGTAATTTGAGAAGATCATCAATTCAAATTGTAAATTTGATTAAAATGTTGATTATATAACAGACCTCTAGTATACACTACAGATAAAAATATTTTGTTACACCATTAAAAATTCCGTAAAATTTATGGTAAAAAAACGGCAGCTGTGGTTGCCGGAATTTTACAATAAAAAATACGGTAGTTTTACGGGTTTAACTTAAATTTACAGTTAAATACCGTAATTTCATTAACTGATGTAATGTTAATATACCAACCTACTGAAGTACTGAAATCTGTTTTGTACCTTTGTAATACACTGATAATATCAAAGTGTCAGTGCTTAGTGTTTTTATTTATTTTTGACTAATTAACTTTTTAAAAACTTGGTGGAAGAATTGCAGAAATAATGTACATTTATAATAATGTAATTTTAAATTATTCAGATTATTATTTTTAATATAAATTATACATTTTTAATATAAAGTATAAATGTTAATCTCGGTTTTATTTATTTGTATGCTTAATAAATTCAATACTATTAATTGATATAATTTATATATCAGTTATTTATGCATATTGATGATGCAGCCGTTTAACAAACAAGCCTAACAGTCTCTTAACCATGGTAAAATCACTGAGGATATAATATATCATGTTTGTGTGCGTCTTTGTTGTAGATCATGCCTTCCTGAGCTTCAGGCCTTCTCAGGTGGCAGCTGCCTGCATAGCTGCGTCCAGAATCTGCCTGCAGATCTCCCCCAGCTGGACCACTGTCCTCCACCTGCTCACGGGCTACTCCTGGGATCATCTGACACAGTGCATCCAGCTCATGTTACTGTAAGAGCAAACCACAGTATATGCTCGCATTCATAGAACAACATAATGTGGCCTGAAGTAAACCACACATGCTGCACCTCATCCTGCTCTTTTGTTTAATTTTTCAGCGCTCACGACAACGATGTAAAAGAAGCCAACAAATCCAAATCGTCCCCTTCCGCCAGTCAGAGCCTTCAGCCGCAAGCTCACGTCCCACACAGCCCCGCCACCCCCTCTCTGCAAAGGCAGCCCGCCTCCAGCTCACAGCAGCTGCTCCTCCAGGCCAGCAGTTACCCGCAGCTCTCCCAGCACTCGCCGGCGTTATCCCAGCTGCACATGCTGGCCGACTGCCAGGCCCTGGGACCGGTGGGCTCTCGGGAATATCTGCAGCCCCACCAGGCGGGTCTGCTTTCGGCCTCAATGCCGTCTTTCCCCAGCTTGGCGTCGGGGCTGCGAGGCTTGCCCCTCCAGGGTCCCATCTCCCTGCAGGTGAGCATGGGGCCCGAGCGCCACTGCCTCGGTCTGACTTACGGGAGCGGCTACTTGAGTTCCCACCACACGTTCACAGCGGGCTGCTTCGACAGGTGACGCCAGGAGAGGGAGGACAAACTCAGCCTGGGGCTGCCGCCGTCCTCCACCCTCTCTGCCGCCCCCGAGGGGCTTCACCTCGGACGCCGACGAAGAATTTCCAAACAGAAAACCAACAGTCGAGTGGATCCAACTGAGGTCATAGTATTAACTTGAGAACTCTCGTTTTTTTAGCGTTTGGGTTTTTATGAACTGAGGATGTCTATTTTTTAAGATTATTTAGCCAAGTGGGGACCTTCTTCCAGTGCCACAAGCTTGTGACTTGGGGATCCTTTTTTAAGCACACAGCCTTAAGAAGAGAAATCAAGTTGATCCGCATTCCATCCCACCAGCATTTTCAAACAAGTCCTTGAACTTTCACACTGAATTTGCTGTGCGGTCCTTTAATGCTGCTGCCTTTTTATATGAACCGATGGCTTTACGACCACGAATCCTGTCTCCCTTCTGGTCTTGTTTACAGTGACATGCCACATATCAGGGATGTACAGATCTCTTTAATACGAACACACAACATACCATTGAACCAGCTGATGTTTGTATGAAGTAGCTTCTTTTGTTCTCGTCTGTGTTTCTTACCGAAGACTTTAGAGAAGGTTGACGTTACACTGAGGTTCCAGTTCCCTCAGGCAGATGGAGGGAGAAGCCCCAAGGGACGGAGGCATCTGTGCTCCCCTCTTTTCTATGCTGGAGGAAACCATGCTTTACTAGTTCCTCCTCCTCCCTCCAGGGAAAAATAGCCATGATCGCGGTTCTGCCGTGTGCTATGAAGATGACTTCATTGTGCTGTACCTCTTCCCATCAGACACTGTGGCTCGTAAAGATTACCTCACTGTTACACTGTCATTCACATTTACCTCCAAGGTCATGCTAATAACTAGTTTAACCTAGTTAGAAAAGATGGTTCTGCTGTTACAGCTGTAGCGTCATACCTTTAGGTCAACATTTTAGTCTCGTTTCTGTTAAGCAGACGGTCCAAAATATTTTATTATTATTATTATTATTATTATTGTAAACTAAAGATAAGATTAACCAAACATGTTACGTTTCTTTCCTTTTGTTATTGTCCTTTTTTGTTGTTCAGAGGGTTCTTAGACTACACAATGAATTCATTTATGTTGACTGGCCTTGAGACCAAAGTGGCTGCTTTACGTCCTGCTGAATGAGAAGCTTTTTCAACCACTTTACTGGACTTTGGATCAAAATCTTTCTCCTATAGTCCTGAACTTTGAACTACCTCAGTATATTGCCATTTACGTGCTGATTCTGCAGGGCTCATCTTTTCATTTTATGTTTCTTCTTCTCGATCGGTCAGAACATTCAAGTGCTTTTTTACCCAGAACGCAGGTTTTGTTGTAGTTGTTGAAGTCCCGTGATTTGTATAGGTAGAGAACTGTGTTCACTGTAACAGACACGCACTGTTTGATATTTCAAGTCATTCTCTTGTTGAAGCCTCTGTGTGTGCAATATGTAATCATTAGTTTGTTACTTTTTAGACTGTATATTTTAATTTTGTACCACTACTTTTTTTACAATGTAGAATTAGTTTTTCTTTGGTTTGGTTTGTTTTAACACGCTATTACTGCTTACATGCAGTGATTTATTTTTCCACCAAGAAAATGTTGCACATTGCAACCATTGTCTCCTGAATCTCTAGACATTTAGTAGACTAGAGAACATTGATTCTGCTCATTCAATGATCTTATGGGTTTATTTAAAAGCCTGTATTTGGGTAGGGAAGGGGATAGCAGGTGTAAATTGGATAAAACCCCCGGAAATAAAATGGAAAAAGCACAAAAGCTTGGTAAATGTTTCGTTCATGTGTGAATCATGCATTTTGAATAGACCCTGGATTTGCATGGCTCAGGGGCGAGTTGTTTCATATGAATGTCTGGACTCATTGGGCATGAAAAGGTCTTTGGTGAGATGGGGGGGGTCGTGTTCATTTGGCTCCACCCCAAATACCACTGCCCTCCCCCTTCCTCCCTACATGTAACGCGCTGGACTGAAGACAATGGGGGAGATTCCTGCCCCACATGGTGGTTCTTCCTGTCACTAAACACCACTAAACAAATAAAGCGCATCCAACTGAGCAGCACTGATCGTTTCACAGATAAAAGCTCTTGGGCTCAAAGAACAGCCGACAATGGCTACAGTAGTTTTGGTGTGATAGACAAAATGTGATTTTTCTGTAAGTGGGTGTTGTAAGGAAACATCGGTGTCGTGCAAAAGACAGAGAAGAAGAATTGGAAGGGACGGATCTTCTTTATGACTATGGGGGTTATAACTGTTTTTGGACTAACTGAGTTGGTAGTTGCATACAGTCCTTAAAACTAATAGAGACAGCCATGATTTAGCTGGGTTAACATGTTAGACCTTAAAGGGATAGTCACCCAGAAATGAAAATGATCTTTTACTAACTCCCATACCGGTCTTCTTTACAACATTTTTCAAAATATTTTCTGTCTTTGTTAAGAAGAACAAAGCAAGTCTTACAGGTTTGTAATGACACGAGGGTGAGTAAATGACACAATTCTTATTTTTGGGTGAACTATCCCTTTAATGACCTTGAAAACCCTTTCTTGACTTGAGGAGCCTTATATAACTCTGTTCTTTTAGGAGGCCATATCATTTTATAGGCTGTAAAATTGGTTTAGGAGTATGACAGTTGCGAGAAGCCATGGTTAAACATTTTTTTTTTTTTATATTAGCATTTCGCTTCAGAAGACTTGATTGATTCATCAACCGCATTCCTGTCATGTCCGTTTTTTAGGCATCGACACTATATTATATGGAGTCATTATTTTTCTTAAAATCTTCATTTGTGTTCATCTGGGGGAAAAAAAGTCTGGTATGTCCTAAATAAAAAAAATTTCAGGTGGAATATCCATTTAAAATGTAAAGAATGAATTCTCGATAGGGTGGAGCCTGCTGCGGATTAGGGCTTTTATCTGTTTAGTTAAAAAGATTGGGTGGATAGCAGACAGAGAGAGGGGTCTCCCTTTGTGCTGGAGCCTGGTGGGGGGTACATGGGCAGGCCCTGGGAGGTGGGCCACATGTCTGAGTTGGTGTGATGATGAAGAGACAAGGAATCGGACGAGGGGGGGTTTAGAGCTGGCAAAGGGGCAGTTGGGTAATAGATCATTTTCACAACCTTTGTTTGCAAAGCAAGGCAGGGGGAGGGGCTGGCACCTTTTTACTTAATTACCAGGAGGGGGTACCTCTAAACTGAAGCGTGCCCTCGACTGCTTTTGTTTTATTTATATTTTTTATTCATGCTGAATCTTCAAATGGATATTTAGTTTGTTTATATATATATATATATACAGTGAGATTTAAGATTGACAGTGTTTGGCCTGTTAATGATCAAATTTTGTAATGAATTAATTTTATTTATTCATATAAAATATTTTTATTTTTTTATATTTTATTATAATTATTTTTGTATATTTTATTTATTGAAGATTAAATCTTAAAAATGCATTAAAACCAAGCCCCATATTTAAAGTTTTAACGTATTACCCTCAATATTTTTATTTCTTAAGAATATTGAACTCACCTTCAATCTTTATTAGTGTTGCCCTCAGTATTTTATTGTATATTGCTTAAGAATATCTTAAATCAGGCCACACCTCCTTTATGTATTACTGTTGCCCTCAGTATTTTTATTTAATTTAACTAAAAATGTCTTAATCTTTAAAAACTTGCCTTGAAAAACCAAGTACCCATCCACTCTCCACGTACTATTAGTATTGTCCTCAGTATTTTATTTTATTTACTTGTAATGTTCATTTTAGTTGTTGCTTAAGAATACCTTAATCTTAAAAAGGTACCTTGATAAATCAAGCCTCCACCTGCTTTCTTTGTTATCATGAGTGTTGTTTTTTAAAGAATGCTTTTGTCTTTGTTAGAGACTGGCCTGCAGGGTACATGCAGGATTGAAGTGTGGACTGCCCTCCAGTGGTGGTCAGGCAGCCAGCAATCATTCTAATTTGATTAGATATTTTATCTCTTTATAATGTGACATTATTGGATGCTGATTTCATCATTGAATCACTTTATGCATTAGCAGGATGAAGTAGAAAGATCAGGAGACATTAGTCAGTTTAGCTCGTACACTTTATTCAAGTAAATGAGAGGTCAGAGCAGAACAGGGTCATTTATCTCAATAATGCAGTTAGATCTTCTTGCTTGTACGTACAAAAACAACTGGACCACTAGCACAAGTGGCTGTGGAGGTCTGTAAAGCAAAGCAAAAGCACTTTAGCTACTGTACAAGCATTGAAACTCATTTCACAATGTCAAATATCATGATATCTCACCTCCACCAGCTTTCCACCGCTGATCTCAGATGTGTGGTGGTACTTGGGGAAACTTATGGCCAGCTTGCCCCCTTCCATGGAGACTACGCCCTAGTGAGGACATGCAAGTGTGAGTTCTCATCACTTGCAAACTAGCCTTTAAAGGGGTCATCGGATGCTCATAGAAAAGTCTATAACATACTTTGGTTAAAATTTCATGGCAGTGTAAAAAACACCTTTTTTCTTTACCCTGTCAAATCAGCTCTTTTCAGCAAGCCGTTCTAGTCCATGTTGCTTTAAATGCTAATGAGCTCTGCTGACCCCGCCCCTCTCTTCCTTGGGGTGACTAGCAGACTTTAAACTTCAGCCGCGAAACTGGCTAACTAGCACATTATTAGGAAAGGCCATTTGCAAAGATTCATAAAAAAAAACCTTATACTCATTTATTCTGTAGATGAAGCTGGATCACGAATGATTCGCGCGAACATAGATGCATTTAGGTAGATCGGGATCCACGTGTTCCCTTCAGAAACTAAAGTAACTTTAATCCGCTGCATCTTCAGCGGCTCAGATGTCGGGAGTAAATGACGACTGCTATATTTATTCTTACATCCAACAACAAAACACCTCAATCTTAATCGGAGACATTCTTGTCTTCCCCTGCACCGGAGTCGACACAATGGCGGACTGATGACAGCTCACTCAGGGCGGGTCTAAGTTAAGACGGCCTTGTCAATCAACTATCGTGGGAGGGGCCTGTGCAGACCTACGTCATTCTGACAAGAATCTCAGAACAGCGTAATTTGAGAAAGGGGGTTTTAAAATAGGGATTTAAAAAAAAAAACACTGGGTGGATTTTTATCATTATAGGGTGGGTGTGTACACACTTTCAACACACATTTATGTTCAAACAACTTGTAAAGTGAATTTAGCATCCGATGACCCCTTTAAGAATCTCACTGAAGTCATAGTAGCTTCAGTCTGATCTCTCATGAAAGTTATGAGGTCCTACCTTAAATTTCTTCCCTCCAACAGTCTCCATGTCACTCTCTTTGCCAACGATGAACTTGTTGGTCACAACATGGTTATTTGGGTAGTACTGGATCCATGTGAAATCATCTCCGTTCTGGATGACCTCTGTCACAAGCTTGAAGTCACGGCCCTTTGAGATGACATCATCAGGGATACCTGAGGTGTAGGGGACCGAATCAGCATATTAGAATGATTTCTAAAGGATCATGTGACACTGAAGACTGGAGTAATGGCTGCTTACAATTCGGTTGTACCTTCACAGGAGTAAATTACATTTTAAAATGTATCAAAATAGAAAGAAATTCTGTTAAAATGTATTGATATTTCGCAATATAACTGTTTTTACTTTGCTTTTGATCAAATAAATGCTGCCATTAAGATAATTGTTTCAGAAACATTCAAAAATCTTTATTATTCCATAATTTTACCAGTAGAGTATGTTGAAATGTGTCCTCTTAAAAATAAAGATTCCAAATAGGGATTTTTTTTGCAGCGATGCCATAGAAAAACCATATTGGGCTTCACAAAGAACCTTTCATTTAACTTTTTTTCAGTGTGAGGAACATTTGAATAATTTATAGAAATTTTTATATTCATAGATTGTTTTTGGTTCTTAAGCTTGCTTGCAAATGAGATGCAAACACACCACAACATGTAGGACAACATTTTCTTGTCCAAAGCAATTTATAGTACAAGGACAGTCTAAACTAGAGCAACCTAGGATTAAGTGCATGGAAGTGCAGCCAGAAATTTGTGTGAAGAACATTTTGATATTCTAGAGAACCTTTTTCTTCTGTAAAGAACCTTTTGTGCAGTGGAAAGGTTCTGTGGATGTTAAATGTTCTTCATGGAACCTTAAGTGTTAAATGAAGAACTTTTATTTTTAAGAGTGTGTCTTTCCACCATCAACAGAGCAAAAATCAGTTGTTTGAAAAGTTGCAGCTTACCAATCAGTTTGCAGAACTCTTCATATCCATCCTGAGATTCGGTTTCCCACTTTCCGTTGAAAGCCATGGTTTGGGCGTTGATTGTTGAGCAGAGAGGAAGAGCAAGCTGAGAACTGAAGTACTGATGGGTGAAGTTTCCTGCTCTTATATTCCCTACCGATCTTCAACTCTGCCTCTTTTTTTCATGACATTATGGGCACACCATCACCATAACCAAGTCATAAACTTTTACGATGGCCTCACAAAAGCACAAGTCATCAAGTGCATGACCGCACGGCTTAGCTGGGTAGCAAAGATGTACCATACATGTGCAATGAAGGATAATCATTCATGCTTAAAATCTTTTCCAATACAGTGTGTACAGTGACACAACATTGGATATAATAGAAATAGCGCTTGCCATCTATATGGTCAATATTCACGACAAACAGACGATTAATGGGAGCAATATAGCAATATCTCCCATTTGTGCAGCAGACTATCTCTTGTAATGAACCAGCTACAAACCAGGTTTTAGATTACAGCCGTCGAGCCTGAAGCTTGGTAGTACTGAAGGCCATCTGCCTTGACCTTGCTTTTGAAAGGATAGCGAGCGCTTTATGTCAGACTGAACTATATGTTCCAGTAGATAGTGATTCATACCCACACAAATCTTTCATACATCTAAAAAACTCAACTAAGATGGGGAAAAAAACAGGATATGCTATTCTTTACTTTGAATTTTCTACCAAAAAAATGAGAAAATTCTACTTTCTTCTGTGGAACATCGAAGATATTTTGAATGGAAGTCAAAGGGCTCCAGTGGTGTTTGATTCCCAATGTTCTTTAAAATCTCTTCTTTTGTGTTTCTGCAGAAGTAGAAAGCCATACAGGTTTGGAACCACATGAGGGTGAGTAAATGATGTAAGAATTTTCATTTTTGTCTGGAGTATTCTTAAAATTAATCGATTAAAAATCTGTAATCAGATGAACTGTCTTAAAACTGTCTGTCTGTAGGTTTAGGCCCACGCCCTTCAGCACATAAACCTCTGCTAGTTTCTCATAGAATACAGCTTTCATTGCATCACCTCCCTTCCCCTCGGCCTTACATTTTCATTTTTTTCTCAAGTCTTACGTTGAGATTTACAGATACATTTCAGCTTCAAAGATCTCTACGATACACAAATCTAGCAGAATGATGAGCTGAAGAGAGATAAAAGCAGGATCAGAACAGGATGAGCTCTCTTTTTCACTTCCAGAGCTAGCTGCAACCATCTCTCACCTATGAAAGCACACATTGATTCTTGGGGAACAGTGGGAACAGGCACTTCTGAAGCATCAAAAGGTCATTTGATGATGAGATATTATTATTTCTGGCTGTCGAATACGACTCCAATCCCGCGTCAAGCCATCCTACCGATCTGGAGTGTGAACTTATAGGCTTTACGCAGCCAGATCCCGAACCCGCATCCGATGCTCCCGGGTCGGAACTCAAAACTCACGAGGATGCTTTCCATGACATCCCGCACCGCTCAGATCACCTGGACTCCCTGTCCGCTGCGGAGGAGACCTCGCTGGGAGAATCGGTGGGTCAGAGCTGCATGAGTGACTTGTCTACTGTTTCCAGTAAGGACTCTCCCGAACTTCCAGCGGAGTTGGATCAGTCGCTCATGTCAGCAGCAGAGGCGGAGGATGTGAGCTCGCATCCTCTTCATCAGCAGAGCTTCAAAACGGATCTCAGCGAGCCCGACAGGGTGTCGGCGGAGACGAAAGACCCGGTTCTGTGTCCGGCGGAGCCCGGCGCCGTTGAGCGCCTGATGCTCGGCTCCGAGGTTCGAGTCACGCTGGATCACATCATCGACGATGCGCTCGTGGTGTCGTTTCGCTTGGGCGAGAAGATCTTCTCTGGGGTACTCATGGACCTTTCGAAAAGGTAAACACGGTACTTGTGCAAAGAAATTGCAGTTGTACATCCAGCATACTTCCCAAAGTTGGCTTTCGTGGCTGTCAGAAAGCTAAACAGCATCTTCACCATTACATATTGGTTTAGAAATAATATTTTAGTTCATGGTATAAGCTGTCACTATAGTTTAGATTATAGCTTTATTCTTTATAAAAATTAAGCCATTAATGTGACTGTTTTTGTCTGTTCTATTTTATTGTTTTACTCAATATTTATTGTTTAATTTTCCTAAATTAATTATGTATATAAATGCTGTATTGTATTATAATATATTGTATTATGGAAAATACTTATTTTGGTTGGTGTGTGACGGGCCACCATCTTTAAAAAAAAATGTTTAATGACATTTTAATAAACTGTGTAAATAGTGACATTAAACAGATTAAATTTGCAAAGTAATCCAGGTCATAAAAATGACATTACACAAGAATAAACAAAAACATTGAAGTCTGTCATTACAGGACACTGCTGTCACTACTTAAATTTTCATGTCACCCATATAACTACTTGTAACTAGGTATTCCTGATCATAACCTGGAAAACAGTGTTGTGCTGGTGATTAAAGGGGTCATATGCTTTTTTAAAGATCATTATTTTGTATATTTGGTGTAACAGAATATGTTGACATGCTTTAATGTTCAAAAAACACATTATTTTTCAAATACTGTACATTATTGTAGGTCCTCTATGCTCCGCCTCTCTCAAACGCTTCGTTTTCTACAAAGTCCCTCCTTCCGACAAGCGCAGTCTGCTCTGATTGGCCAGCTGACCCAGTGCATTGTGATTGGCCGAACACTGCAAGCACTCGTCGGAAATGTAATGCCCCTC